>NC_067413.1:58322246-58622978 GCF_009764475.1 Pristis pectinata
ACCCCATCCCACCTCCCCACACCCTCCCCTCATGCCCCCTCCCCACCACCTCTGCCCACATCCAATCCATGCCCCCTCCCCCACCCATTCCCCCCCACAATCCCCACGCCCACCCCATACACCCCTTCTTCCCCGCCCCCTCTCGCCATCCCCCTCCATGCCCCCTCTCCCTCACATCCCCACGCCCCTATCCCCCTCCTCCCCACGCCCAAGCTCCACATCCCCTCTCCCCATGCCCTCTCGCCCTCGCCCCTCCCCCTCCTTCCCCATGCCCACACCCCACCCCCCCACACCCCCTCTCCCCCACTCTCTTCTCACGACCCCTCTCCTCCTCTGTCCCTACCCCACGTCCCCTCTCCACCACCCACCCAGGCCCCCACTCCACCCTCTCCTCTCCCCCACAGTCAATCCATGCCCTCTCCCCAACAACTCTCTCCCCTTCTTCCCCACACCCACCCCCTCTCCCCCGACCTCTCCCCCCTCCACCATACCCTCTCCCCATACCCACTCCTCATGCTACCTCTACCCCTCAACGTCCCCTCTCTGCCACACCCACTCCCCCCACGCCCGATCCCCCCTCCCCTATTCTCCCCCTCCCTGACACCCCTCTCCCGTATTCTCCCCACCCCGTCCTGTACTTTCCCCCATCCCCCATATACTTCCCCTCCCCCTCCCCCTCCCATATTTTCCCCCATCCCCCCGTATTCACCCCCTCCCCGTATTCTCCCCCTCTGCTCCTCCCCCAACTGTATTCTCTCCCCTCCGTCCCTCCCCGTCTCATCCCCACATGCCCCCACACTCCCACAAGCCCCTCCCCTCTTCCCCCCTTCTCCCCCTCCCTGCCCCAATTCACCCACTACACCCGATACTCCACCCCATTCTCCACCTCCCCACTCCCCTATTCTCCCCTCCACTTCCCCTATACTCCTCCTATTCTCCTTCTCCACCTCCGCTATTCCCCCTCCCCAGTCTCCATCTACCCGCCATTCTCCTCTTCCCCCATTATACCTCATTCTTCCCCTCCGCTTTTTCCCTTGCCCCTACACCCGTTCTATTCTCCCCTCCCCACACCCATTTACCTATTCTAACCCTCCCCTACACTCCCCCTTTCACGATGAGCCTTCCCCAATTCTCCCCCTCCCCACGCCTCCTCACCTTCTCACCCTCCCACATCCCTCCCCTATCCTCCCACTCCCCTCTGCCCCTCCCGTCCTCCCACTACCCTACACCCCTCCCCCCCTCCCCTATCCTCTCACATACCCACAGCCCTCCCTTATACGCCCACTTCTCCACGCCCACTCCCCTACGCACCCTCCCCTATTGAACCACTCCACAATACTCCGACTCCCCCATTCTCCCCATCTTACACACTCCACTTCCCCATTCTTACACTTCCCCTACTCTCCCCACGCCTGTCTCCCCAATTCTACCCCTCACCATGCCCCTCCGCTATCCTCCCCTCCCCTATTCACCACCTCCGAACAAATCCTCCCCCACCCCATTCTCCCCCTCGCCCACTCCCCCCGCGCTCGCTCTCCCCTCCCCCACTCTCCAACTCTCCCCCCGCGCCCGCTCTCCCCTCCCCCACTCTCCCCTCCCCCACTCTCCCCCCCCCACTCTCCCCCCCCACTCTCCCCCACTCTCCCCCCGTGCCCGCTCTCCCCTCCCCCACTCTCCCCCCGCGCCCGCTCTCCCCTCCCCCACGCCCGCTCTCCCCTCCCCCACACTCCCCCCACGCCCGCTCTCCCCTCCCCCACGCCCGCTCTCCCCTCCCCCACTCTCCCCCACGCCCGCTCTCCGCTACCCTCCCCCACTCTCCCCCTCCATTCTCCCCCCTCTCCCCAGCCCACTCTCCCCCCGCGCCCGCTCTCCCCTCCCCCACTCTCCCCGTGCCCATTCTCCCCTCCCCGACTCTCCCACCGTGCCCGCTCTTCCCTCCCCCACTCTCCCCTCCTCCATTCTCCCCCCTCGCCCGCTCTCCCCTACCCTCCCCCAGTCTCCCCCAGCGCTCGCTCTCCCCTCCTCCACTCTCCCCCTCTCCCCCTAGACCACTCTCACCCCACACCCACACTCCCCTCCCCCATTCTCCCCCTCGCCAACTCTCCCCCCACGCCCGCTCTCCCCTCACCCACTCTCCACCCACGCCCACTCTCCACTCTCCCCCCACGCCCGCCCTCCCCTACCTTCCACTCCCCCACTCTCCCCGCTCCACCATTCTCCCCCCGCCCGCTCTCCCCTCCCCCACACTCCCCCCACGCCCGCTCTCCCCTCCCCCACGCCCGCTCTCCCCTCCCCCACACTTCCCCCACGCCCGCTCTCCCCTCCCCCACGTCCGCTCTCCCCTCCCCCACTCTCCCCCACGCCCGCTCTCCCCTCCCCCACTCTCCCCCACGCCCGCTCTCCCCCCACGCCCGCTCTCCGCTACCCTCCCCCACTCTCCCCCCTCCATTCTCCCCCCTCTCCCCAGCCCACTCTTCACCCACGCCCGCTTTCCCCTCTCCCACTCTCCCCCGTGCTCACTCTCCCGAGCCCACTCTCACCCCACGCCTGCTCTCCCCTCCCCTCCCCCACTCTCCCCTACACCATTCTCCCCCCCCACTCTCCCCCCATGCCCGCTCTCCCCTCCCCCACTCTCCCCCGTGCTCACTCTCCCGAGCCCACTCTCACCCCACGCCTGCTCTCCCCTCCCCTCCCCCACTCTCCCCTACACCATTCTCCCCCCCCCACTCTCCCCCCATGCCCGCTCTCCCCTCCCCCACTCTCCCCCTCGCCCAATCTCACCCCATGCCCACACTCCCCTCCTCCATTCTCCCCCTCGCCCACTCTCCCCCACGCCCGCTCTTCGCTACCCTCCCCCACTCTCCCCCCTCTCCCCAGCCCACTCTTACCCCACACCCGCTCTCCCCTTCCCCATTCTCCAAGCCCGCCCTCCCCAGACGCCTGCTCTCCCCTCGCCCGCTCTCCCCCCATGCCTTCTCCATTCTCCCCCCACGCCCGCTCTTTCCTACCCTCCCCTCCCCTACTCTCCCCCTCCACCATTCTCCCCCTCCCCCACTCTCGCCCCACACCCGCTCTCTCCTCCCCCACTCTCCCCCTCCACCATTCTCCCCCTCCCCCACTCTTGCCCCACACCCGCTCTCACCCTCCCCCACCCCACTCTTCCCCACGCCCACTCTCCCCCACGCCCACTCTCCCCTCCTCCATTCTCCTCCTCGCCCACTCTCCCCCCACGCGCGCTCTCTGCTACCCTCCCCCAGTCTCCCCCTCACCCACTCTCAACCCACGCCCACTCTCCCCTCCTCCATTCTCCTCCTCGCCCACTCTCCCCCCACGCCCGCTCTCTGCTACCCTCCCCCAGTCTCCCCCTCCACTCTCCCCCAGCTCACTCTCACCCCACACCCGCTCTCCCTCCCCCATTCTCCCCCAAGCCCGCCCTCCCCTCACCCACTCTCCCCCCTTGCCCACTGTCCCATCCCCCATTCTCCTCCTAGCCCACTCTCCCCATCCCCTTCTCCCCCAGCCCACTCTCCCCCCACGCCCGCTCTCCCCTCCCCCATTCTCCCCCCACTCTCCTCTCCCCCATTCTCCCCCACGCCCACTCTCCTCCTCCCCTATTCTCCCCCTCCTCCTCTCTCCCCCACGACCCTGTCCCATATTCTCCTTCTTCCCTATTCTCCCCCTCCCCACACCCCCCACCACTATTCTCCCCTCGCCCATGCTCCCACTCTCCTCCTACATTCTCCCCACCCCCTCCCATATTCCCACCTCCCACTTTTCCGCTCTCTTCTCCCCTCCCCTTCCCTTCCTCCGCGTCCCGCTCGCCTCAGCCCCCTCCCGCACGCACCCCGTTCCCCCCACGCGGAGAGGGGGCGTGGGGGGGCAGAGGGGGCGTGGGGGAGAAGAAGGGGTGTGGTGGGAGAGGGCGTGGGGTTCTCCCCACCCCCTCTCCTGCCTCACTCTCAACCCCCTTTCTCCTCCCACCTCATTTGCTGCTCTGCCCCTTTCTCCACCCACCCCCCTTCCCCTTCCCCTTCCTCCACCCACCCCCCTCCCCCCTCCCCCTTCCTCCACCCACCCCCCTCCCCCCTCCCTCCCTTCCCCCTCCCCCCCTCCCCCCCTCCCCTTCCCCCTCCCCCCCCTCCCCTTCCCCCCTCCCCCCCTCCCCCTCTCCCCCCCCTCCCCTTCCCCCCTCCCCCTCTCCCCCCCCTCCCCTTCCCCCCTCCCCCCCCTTCCCCCCTCCCCCCCCTCCCCCTCTCCCCCCCCTCCCCTCTCCCCCCCCTCCCCCTCTCCCCCCCCTCCCCTCCCCTTCCCCTCCCCCTCCCCCCCCCCCTCCCCCCCTCCCCTCCCCCCCCTCCCCTCCCCCTCCCCCTCCCCCCTCCCCCTCCCCCCCCTCTCCCCCCTCCCCCTCCCCCCCCTCTCCCCCCTCCCCCTCCCCCCCTCTCCCCCCTCCCCCCCTCCCCCCCCCTCCCCCCCTCCCCCTCCCCCCCTCCCCCTCCCCCCCCCTCCCCCTTCCCCCCCCTCCCCCTTCCCCTCCCCCTTCCCCTCCCCCTTCCCCCCTCCCCCCCTCCCCCTCCCCCCCCTCCCCTCCCCCCCCTCCCCCTCCCCCCCCTCCCCCCCCCCCCTCCCCCTCCCCCCCCTCCCCCCCCCCCTCCCCCTCCCCCCCCTCCCCCCCCCCCTCCCCCTCCCCCCCCTCCCCCCCCTCCCCCTCCCCCCCCTCCCCCCCCCCCCCTCCCCCTCCCCCCCCTCCCCCCCCTCCCCCCCCCCCCCTCCCCCCCCCTCCCCCCCTCCCCCCCCCCCCCCTCCCCCTCCCCCCCCTCCCCCCCTCCCCTTCCCCCCCTCCCCCCCTCCCCCCCTCCCCTTCCCCCCCTCCCCCCCTCCCCCTCCCCCCCTTCCCCCCTCCCCCCCTCCCCCTCCCCCCCTTCCCCCCTCCCCCCCTCCCCCTCCCCCCCTTCCCCCCCTCCCCCCCTCCCCTCCCCCCCTTCCCCCCTCCCCCTTCCCCCCCTCCCCCCCCTCCCCCTTCCCCCCCTCCCCCCCTCCCCCTTCCCCCCCTCCCCCCCTCCCCCCCCTCCCCCTTCCCCCCCTCCCCCCCTCCCCCCCCTCCCCCTTCCCCCCCTCCCCCCCTCCCCCCCTCCCCCCCTCCCCCTTCCCCCCCTCCCCCCCTCCCCCCCCTCCCCCTTCCCCCCTCCCCCCCCTCCCCCCCCTCCCCCTTCCCCCCCTCCCCCCCCTCCCCCCCCTCCCCCTTCCCCCCCTCCCCCCCCTCCCCCTTCCCCCCCTCCCCCCCCTCCCCCTTCCCCCCCTCCCCCCCCTCCCCCTTCCCCCCCTCCCCCCCCTCCCCCCCCTCCCCCTTCCCCCCCTCCCCCCCTCCCCCTTCCCCCCTTCCCCTCCCCCTCCCCCTCCCCCTCCCCCTCCCCCTCCCCCTTCCCCTCCCCCTCCCCCTCCCCCTTCCCCTCCCCCTTCCCCTCCCCCTTCCCCTCCCCCTTCCCCTTCCCGATCAATGTGGGAACGAAGATCTGCCGGCATCAGACATTGTGCTCACCTTGTGACTGCCTTAAGCTCCTCCCCCGTCGGCAGCGTGCTGCTTTTTTCCCTCTTCAGTCGCTGTTTCCATTCTCTGCTGTGCGGCTGTAATCATGGCTGATACTGATGGGGTAGACGAGCGATCTCCACTGCTATCAGCAAATAACTCTGGTATTGTCACTCCTACAACGCCTCTGTATGTCGAGGAGCCTAGTCCTCGGGGTGAGTGCATGCTGCTTTATTAAAGGAACCATTAAAGTGGAATAGAAATTTATAAAAACCGCAGTTACATTTCTTTTGGGAAAAACAGCCCCTCATAATGAAAGCTTAGTGTGGCGAGAGAGCTTCCAGATCTCTGCAGGCCGACTGTCGCTCGCCTGCATTTCCACAGTTTGCAACAGTGCCTCTGATATTAGGCAAACGAACAGCATTGATTTTCAATGGGGCGACCGACGTGCAGTAAAGACGGTCGACTAATGTCGTTGCACAGAGGTTAAACCCCCAGTTTGCGATGTTTTGCTGCGCACAGAGCTCATTGCAGATGGACCCAGAGTATTTACAGGGACGTTGTCAAAAGTATAATCTCCATGGCGAATACGTAAGGCTTTACGTGTTGACGGATGCGGCAAAATTTCAGCAGAGCTTGTTTTTCTTTGGATTAAATTTAACGCATGTTTAGTAATAAAACCTACCATTGCAAAATGTTAGGGACATTTGTATTATGTACGCAAAGATTTGTTGTTGAGGGTCACTAATTAAAATCTACTTTTATCCTGTTGAAATTAAAGGATAAACGCATGAGACTTTACAAAAACCTTGTGCAATCAATCTTAATGTGATGGTAACAACAGGAATAGGTTGAGTGAATTAAATGTGATTTATATACTATTTAAATATGCATGGAAGGTCAGTTCTTCAGTTTAAAATAGCTTCCCATTAACTTGATAAAATATCCTGTTCAATTGATATTACTGGCCCTAATCTGTGTACTGATGTCAGCTTTAAGTGGTCAAGAACTGGTACAAACCTTATCTGAATATCAACTTGCATTTATTCGATATCCAAAGTGTTTCACGGTGTAGAGAGAAAATAATAGTTGGAGAAAGAGATGGGGAAGTGCAAAGGGAGGGGCCTAAGAAACCAGAAGATGGTTGGCTGTAAGATTGTGAGGTCATGTAAGTATGAAGTACAAGGTTAAAGGGTCGGATGATTACAAATAAAAGCATTGGGAAAGAAAATCCCACGTGTACAAAAAGACAAACCGGGTCACTCCTCTTTTTGATGGGTTTTGAGGTGAAGTAGGCACTATTACAGATAGTTGTAAGAGGATTATTCTCACAACTAGTCCATGGGTCTATTCCTACAATTCCTGCAATCAGAGGCACGTTTTAAGGTGACAGCTGAGCAGTGTACTGATACAAAAGAGCAGTACTTAATCTTGCAATATATCATGCAGTATCTGCATTTCTATTGATGTAGCTCTTGTTTAAAAAGTAGTCCCCAATTTCAAAAAGATTGCAATTACAGTATCTGTAGATATTATTGAGGTGTGATGTTCTGTTGTTAGGATACTTCTATTCAGCATAATAGTGATTCAGGAGTGAGATGCACTTGTGTAATTGAGTCTGCTGTCATAATCAACCTTTTGCAGTCGGAACCTCGCTATGAATCATTTGCTTTAGTCAGTTATGGTCACCTGTATTTGTGAATCTTGGCATTCCAATGCTGCTGGGTAGGCTTGAGGGATGTCCTGTTCTTGACATCTTTCTTGTCCAGTCTTACCAGATAAAGAATTTCCATTCAGAGAAAATCCATTGTGCTGGGGAAAATGGAGGCAAATGGAAACTAAATTCTGTGTGGAAATAAAATTGGAAAAAGCAAATACATAGGGCCTAGAAATTTGAGAATGAATCTTTTTTCTGGAATGTTTAACTTTCCATTGTATTCTGTTCAGTGTCTCATAAGTCAATTAGTTTATTTACATTGCCAGTAATTAGAAGTGAGACAAACCCTGCATAATTATTTGAAATGTATGCACTGGATCAAAGCGCACAAGGAATCTTATTTCTCAGCTGCCCTGAATGTTATGGCCTCTCAGCTTGTCTGCTGAGGGAAATAGATACTTCCTATTCGTCCAAGTAGATTCCTTGAAATTTTATACACCGCCATTAAGTTCTGTCCTGTCTAAAGAACAGAGACATTGTATTTCAGCTGTGATCGAACAGGTGTTTTGAGTAGTTCATGTATAACTTCCCTTCTCATGTTTTAAATCTTCACTAAATAAAATGAAGTATCCCGTCTGCCACCTTATCTGTCCTGCTACCTTCAGTGATTAGAGGATTTGCAATCTGTGGTCCCCCTGTTCCTCAGTGCTTCTCAGAATTCTATGATTTATTATATACTTATTTGCCTTATTTGACCTGCCTCCAATGCAACTTCATGGTAAATTTACGGGGGATGGGGTCTAGGAGGATCCTAGAAGACAGCCTGCATCATGATTTTTCCATGATACAAAGTCACGTTCTCTGCGTTTCAAGAAATGAGTTGAAAAAAGTTGTTGATTTATTTACATTTTTGCACATAAATTTTGTGCAAATTTTGATTGTATCTCAATTTCTTGAGTACTGGTTTGTAGATTCTGTGAGGATGAATTTTCATAACCGGAATGGTTGTTATGCAGGGTCACCTGTGGGACCTTGATCATAGAACCATAGAACAGTACAGCACAATACAGGCCCTTTGGCCCACCATGTTGTGCCGACCTTTAAACCTCACCTAAGACTATCTAACCCCTTGACAGATGATTCCATGCAGGTGTCAAATTCTTAACCTTAAGAATGTCCTGATTACTTCCTCAAAAAAGTTATCAGGTTAGTTAGACATAATATTCCTTTAAAATGTCATTGATGACTATCCTTTGTAGATCTATGCCTTTCCAAATGATGATTTGTACCATCCTTTACAATTTTTTCATTGATTTGCCCACCAGCACTGGAATTAGGCTGACTGATCAGTGATAGGGTCTATTCCATTAACAACTTTTCAGTTCTCTCGGACTAGGTCTGAATCCAACGAGGACTGGAAAATAAGAATACAAGAACACGAGAAGCAGGAGAAGGAGTAAAACATATGGCCATTTGAGAATGTTCCACTTTTAAATAAGATCATGGCTTGGCTTCAGCTCTGCTTTCTTGTTTGTTTCATTATGTTCCCAAAGACTATGTCTCATTCTTCTAAGCTCCAATGGTGTGTAGGCCCAACCTGCTCAACCTTTCCATCCTAGGAATCTTGCCAGCAGTGCAAGTATAAGCCTCCTTTAAATAAGGTGACCGAAACTCTGCTATTCTGCATCTGTGGTCTTACCAACGCACTATAGACCTGTAGCAAGACTTCCTAATTTTTATACATGATATTCTTTGCAATAAAGGTCAGTATTTGATTTGTCTTCCTAACTACTCATTGTACTGCATACTAACTTTGTGCTTCATGTCTGAAGATACCTTTCCATGACTGGATTCTGTGGTCTCTCTCTATTTAAACAATATTCTGTTTTACTATTCTTCCTGCTAAAGTGGATAACATCACTTGGCCAATGATGAGTTCTTCTGCTTTTATCTCTCTTGCTTCTCTTAACAGCCTGGGATGCCCCTTATGCCATTTCCATGCCATTATCTTCCATAAAGTGGTGCTTGCTGCTAGTAATAGAAAGTAATCTGGCTCATTAATATAAATCATAAGCAGTGGCTGGATGTAAAAACAGAAAATGCCAGAAGGTTTAGGCAGCATCTCTGGAAAGAGAGAGAGTTCTGAGTGCTTCTAGTATTTTCTATTCTTATTTCAGATTCCAGAATCTCAGTACTTTTTAAAGTTTTAGGAGCTGGATATATTTTGGTATTATCCTCATCTCTTTTAAAGCTTGTATATCGTTTGTTTCTTGATTTAATCATTGTACAGCCATTTTTTTTGTTTTGCACAGAGGATATATTCATTAAATGATTACTTTTTTTCTGAGCTTAGTTACTGAAAGACCAAGTTTATCCATTAAATTGAAAAACTTTTTTTTCCTTTTTAAAAAAAAAATTCCTCTCATAGGGACAGATGGTTTAGCCTTATAATTGTATGCATATTGCTGCTGTTTTCTCCATAACAAAAAAAACACTTTGAAAACTACTTCATTGGCAGTCAACTGATTTGGGATGTTGTGAAAGGCCATATCTATATGCAAATAATTATTTTTTTCAAACTTAATTGGCCACAGTGTCCTGGATAGATAGTATGTATTATGTTTAGTAAATATCAGGTTGGACGTCTCTTTGAGGATGTGACATGACTTCACATTCATAAGTGATTGTGGTATCGACACTGCATGTAAAATATACTGCAGATGATGTAAGAATATTTACAAGCAAAGATGTGAACAGCCTAAAGCTTAAAGTATTTGTCCAGACACTTAAAGATTCTGGTTAAATTTCACTGAATTGATTGCTAACTTGTGCACATCTTCAAAGGGAGCTAGATATAGTTGGATTGTATGATTGCAATGTGTTTTTAATAATTTAAAAGGCTGGAAAATTTATTTAAATTCTAAAAGTAAATTGTGAATACCCATAACCATCTCTGTGGTCCACCTGTACACTCTTTTAAACATCTTACAGTAATTTCAACAATAGGTGACCAGAACCACAAATAATGTTCTATATGGAGGTCTAAGTTAAGACCTCTTGCATTGATGTTTCTTTTTTCTTATTCAGTTTGTGCTGAGGGTTACAGATACTTGGAGGTTTTTCTTGATCAACTGTGTTGTATGATTGCTGTCAATCAAAAATTGCTATCATCATGTAGAACATACCTTTGTATGCTTTTATTTGTATTTGTCCACTTTGAATAGTATTTGCTGCTTCTTAACCATGTTATCTGTTGGTTGAGATTGCAGTTACCTGCTCACTGACTCAGCGTGATAGCTCACACCATACAAAAGGAGATGGGTGCTATGAAAGTAAAAGAACTTTCTCTAATTTGATTGTGGCATAGCTTTAGCTTTAAATCTATCATTGCACATTGTGGGTTGAAATCCACAAACTGCAACCCAGATCAACTTGACATACCAATAGAAAGTTGGATATCCATGTTGTTTTGCAAATAGTGTGCATACATTTTGTGAAATGCATTCAAATGTGTTTTGTACTTATTATTCAAAACAAGGAAATGGAAGTAGGAGTAAGCCATTTGGCTCCTTGTACCTGCTCCATCATTCAATAAGATTGTGGCTTTTCCTCAGTACTTCTTTCCTGCACTAATCCCATATTCTTTTATTCCCCTATATCTGAAAATCTACCTTTTTTTTTAGCAACTGAGCCCCACAGCCATCTTGGGTAGAGAATTCCAAAGATTCAGCACCCTCTATGTGAAGAAATTTCTTCTTATCTCAGTCCTAAATCTCCAGACTCTCCTAAATTTTCAGACTGTGACCCAGTTCTAGACACCCCACCATCAACACTCTTGGTGAGAATGCCGTACGTTTCAGTGAGATCATCCTTCATCTAAAGTCAAGAGAGCATTGTCCCAATCTGCTTAATCTCTCCTCATGGGACCATTTCCCTCACCCAGGAATGAATCTCGTGATCCTTTGTTGCCATTCTTCTATTGCAAGTACATAATCCTGAGAGGGAGAATGGACGTACAGAATATTCCAGCTGCATTCAACTGGGGTCTATTTAATTGCAATAAGATATTTTTATTCTTGTACTCAAATCCTCTTTCAATAAAGGCCAATATAACATTAGCCTTCCTAATTGTCTGCTGTGCTGTATGGTAATACCCAGTAATTTGTATGCAGGAAAAGCTAGGTCTCTCCAAACAACACCTTTTAATCTTTCAGCATTTAAAAAAATACTTAGTTTTGCTTTACTTAATTTTTCTATCAAAGTGGAT
Source organism: Pristis pectinata (assembly GCF_009764475.1). NCBI lineage: Eukaryota > Metazoa > Chordata > Chondrichthyes > Rhinopristiformes > Pristidae > Pristis > Pristis pectinata. The sequence continues at coordinate 58,333,695 of NC_067413.1, forward strand.
GACCTCATATTTTTCCACATAGTCCTTCTGCCACGTCCTTGCCCATTTCCTTGTGGTCATTATCTCGCTGAAAACTCTGTTCATTCTCCGTACAATCCATATTGCTAGCTGGATTTTTTCATTGGGAATTTGAATATATGATTTGTTGAGAGGACCAAATATAAGTGTAGAGGTTTTGACAAGCTGGGACTCCATCACCATCCCTCAACACCCCATGAGCCACAGCCTCCCAGAAAATTCAGTGCTTGGAGAGGATATTCCTGGGGGAAAGTCCAGTGATGCTATATGGGTAGAATTTAGGAATAAGAAAGGGGTGATCACTTTGATGGAATTGTATTGTAGGCTGCTCAGTAGTCAGCGGGAACTAGAGGACCAAATATGTCAGGAGATTGCAGAGAGATGTAAGAATAATAGGGTTGTAATAGTAGGTGATTTTACCTTCCCTAGTATTGACTGGGACTGCCATAATGCTAAGGGATTAGATGGGGCAGAATTTGTTAAGTGTCCAGGAAAGTTTTCTCAAGCAACATGCAGGTCACCCTACTCAAGAGGGGGCAACACTGGACGTCCTTTTGGGAAATGAGGCAGGGCAAGTGGCTGAATTGTCAGTGGGAGAGCAATTAGGAACCAGTGACCATAATTCTATTAGTTTTAAAGTAGTTATTAGAAAAATTTGGACTGGTCCATAAAGTCCTGAATTGGGGCAAGGCTAATTCTGATAGTGTTAGATAGGAACTTGCAAACATTGATTGGGAGAGGGATGTCTGGCAAGTGGGAAGCTTTTAAAAGTGAGATAAGGAGAGTTCAGGGCCAACGTGTTCTGTTAGAGTTAAGGGCAAGGCTGGCAGGATTAGGGAACCCCGGCTGATGAGGGTTATTGAGGCTGCTCAGGGAAAAGGAGGAGGCATATGTCAGGTACAGGCAGCTGGGATCAAGTGAATCCTTTGAGGTATAAAAGAGATGTTGGGGTACATTTAAGAAGGAAATCAGGACGGCTAAAAGTGGACGTGAGATATATTTGCAGATAAATAAAAGAAAATCTTAAGAGATTCTATAAGTATATTCAGAGTAAAAAAGTAACAAGGGAGAGAACAGGTCTCCTAAAGGATCAGCTTGGTCATCTATGTGTGGAGCCATGGGAGATGTGCAGTATCTTTAATGAATACTTCTCATCTGTATTTACTGTGGAGAAGGTCATGAAAATTAGAGAATTCAGGGAACACAGAATAATGATGTTCTGAAACATAAATTTTAATTGGTTTATTATTGTCACATGTACAGTGAAAAACTTTGTTTTGCATGATGTCCATACAGATCACTTCAAAAAATAAGTACATCAAGGTATTTCAAAGCGAAATGCAATAACAGAAAGCAGAATATAGTATTACAGTTACGGAGAAAGGGCAGTGAAGGTAGACAGTAAGGTGCAAGGGCCATGATGACATAGATTGAGAGATCAAGAGTTCTTCTTTATTGTACAAGAGGTCTGTTCAAGAGTCTTATAACAGTGGGATAAAAGCTGTCCTTGAACCTGCTGATGCATGTTTTCAAGCTTTAGTATGTACTGCCCAATTGAAGTGGGAGAAGAGAGAATGACCAAGGTGGGAGGGGTCTTAATTATGTTGACTGCTTTCCCGAGGCAGTGGGAAGTGTTGACAGAGTTGAGGGAGGGGAGGCTAGTTTTCATAATGAACTGAGCTATGAGCAATTTCTTGCGGTCTTGGGTAGAGCAGTTGCTGTACCAAGCTCTGGTGCATCCAGATAGGATGCTTTCTATGGTGCATCTATAAAAATTGGTGAGGGTCAATGGGGACATGCTGCATTTCCTTTGCCTTCTGAGGAAGTAGAGGCGCTGGTGTGCTTTCTTGGCCATAGTGTCTGCATGATTGGACCAGGACAAGCTATTGGTGATATTTATACCTAGGAACTTGAAGCTCTCAACCATCTCCACTTCAGCACTATTGATACATGCAGGGGTGTGTGCTCTGCCCTGTTTACTGAAGTCACTTACTCAGAGGAGGCCTAGGCCTGACCTGATGGGGGGTTAGGCCTGTGGGGATGCCCAATGCCAGGGCCCCTCCGGATCGGAAGCCCAACCCTACAGAGCACCCAGGGCCAAGTCCTGACACCAAGGCCCCCCGAGATGCCCCCCACTTACCTGCTGGGACAGACCACTCCTCTTCAGAACCTTCAGACCTGTATGGGAACGACAATTTACCTCACAGCCCAGCTGATTCCATTCCAGGTCTTCCAAGTCTGTTCACAAGCAGTGTCTTACCTTCCAGTCTTCAAAGTCTGTCCAGAAGAAATCACTTGCCTTCCAGTCCAGGTGAATCCACTCCAGGTCTTCCAGGTCTGTCCTTAAGCAATCACTTACCTGGTGGCTCCACTCCAGGACCGACGAGTCGCAGCCACTTACCTCGGAAGCGCGGTAAGAGGGCTGGGCTGCAGGTGAGGCTGAAACAGCGTGGGTACAAGGCACCCCCTCCCCAGCATTCTACTAGCTAACGTCCAGTCCATTGAGAACAAAGTTGATGAACTAAGGGCAAGACTGACTTACCAAGGAGAACTGAGGGACTGCTGTGTACTATGTCTCACTGAAATGTGGCTTACACCTGCTTCATCTGATTGTGCCATTCAACCTGAGGACTTCTCAATCCACTGAATGGACTGTATGGAATCCTAGGGCAAAGTTAGGGGCAGAGGGGTCTGCTTCTTAATCAGTAACTCATGGTGCTCGGACATGACGGTTCTAGTGAGCTCCTGCTCACCCAGCCTGGAATATCTAACGATGAAATGTCAACCATACTACCTGCCACAAGAGTTCACTTCAGCTATCCTGATGGCAGTCTACATCCCACCACAGACAGACATGAAGCCTGCATTCAATGAGCTATACTCTGTGATCAACAGCCTTGAAACAGGATACCCTGATGCTCTCTTCTTTACTGCAGGCGACTTCAACCAAACCAACCTCAAGAGTGTGTTACCAAAGTACTACCAGCACATCTCCTGCTCCACTAGGGGCACTAACACCCTTGACCATTGCTATACAACCATCAAAGATGCCTTCTGAGCCACCCCTTGCCCTCACTTTGGTAAATCAGACCACCAGGCTGTGCTCCTTCTCCCTGCATACAAACAAAAACTGAAACGGGAGGATCCAGTACATAGAGTCGAGCAGTGCTGGTCGGAGGAAACAGATGAGCTTCTACGTGACTGCTTTGAGTCAGTGGGTTGGTCCATGTTCAAAGACTCAGCTGCCAGCCTTGATGAGTATGTCACCACCATCAAGGACTTTATCAGCAGTGTGTTGAGGACTGTGTACCAAAGAGGACAATCCAGGTGTTCCCAAACCAGAAACCATGGATGAACCGGGAAATCCACTCCCTACTGAAGTGGAGGACTACTGCATTCCAATCAGATGATTCTGACCTGTACAAGATATTAAGATACAGCCTCCGGAAAGCTATTGGAGATGCCAAGAGACAATACCAAAATAGAGTCCCAGGCCAGTCGTCAGTTGTGGCAGGGATTACATGCTATAACAGGCTACAAAACTAAGTCGGGCAGCATCGTCAACAACAGTGCACCCCTTCCTGATGAGCTTAATGCACTCTATGCACGTTTCGAACAGAAGGGGATTGGTTTGTCACCACCCATCCTGATGGCCTCCAATGCAACTGAACCTGTGGTCACTGTTGAGGGCATTAGATAAGTGTTCCGGAGAGTGAACCTGAGGAAAGCATCTGGCCCGGATGGCATCCCTGGCCGTGTCCTCAGTGCGCTGATCAGCTGGCAGGGGTATTTGCAGACATGTTTATCCTCTCTCTGCTTCAATCTGAGGTTCCCACCTGTTTTAAGTAGACCATTATCATCCTGGTACTTAAGAAAAACAAGGTAACATGCCTTAATGACTACCAAATGGTGGCTTTGACATCCACCATCATGAAGTGCTTCAAGAGGCTGGTCATGATGTGCATTAACTCCAGTCTCCTGGAAAACCTTGACCCACTGCAATTTGCCTGTAGCTGAAACAGGTCGACAGTGGATGCCATCTCCCTGGCCCTACACTCATCTCTGGAGCGTCTGGACAGTAAAGGCACCTACATTAGACTATTGTTTATGGACTGCAGCTCTGCCTTCAATAGTATAATTCCAAGCAAACTCATCACCCAACTCTGAGACCTGTAACAGAAGATACAGGAGTCTGAGGGCACATACCACTAGGCTCAAGGACACCTCTCTCTGCAACTGGATCCTTGACTTTCTGACCAACATACCACAATCAGTGAGGATAGGCAGCAACACCTCCAGCGTGATTATTCTTAACACTGGTGCCCCACAAGGCTGCGTCCTCAGCCCTCTACTCTACTCCCTATACACTCATGACTTCATGGCCAGATTCTGCTCTAACTCCATCTACAAGTTTGCAGATGATACCACTGTAGTGGGCAGTATCTCAAATAATGATGAGTTGGAGTACAGGAAGGTGATAGAGAGCTTAGTGACATGGTGTCATGACAACAACTTTTCTCTCAATGTCAGCAAAACAAAAAAGCTGGTCATTGACTTCAGGAAAGGGAGCAGTGTACATACACCAGTCTACATCAATGGTGCTGAGGTTGAGAGCTTCAAGTTCCTGGGAGTGAACATCACCAATAACCTGTCCTGGTCCAACCACGTCAACGCCATGGCCAAGAAAGCTTATCAGCGTCTCTACTTCCTCAGGAGGCTAAAGAAATTTGGTTTGTCTCCTTTGACGCTCACCAACTTTTATCGATGCACCATAGAAAGCATCCTATCTGGATGCATCACAGCTTGGTATGGCAACCGCTCTGCCCAGGACCGCAAGAAACTGCAGAGAGTTGTGGACATAGCCCAGCACATCACATAAACCAGCCTTCCCTCTATGGACTATGTCTATCCCCTCACTGCCTTGGTGAAGCAGCCAGCATAATCAAAGACCCCACCCACCTGGGTCATTCTCTCTTCTCCCCTCTCCCATCAGGCAGAAGATACCTGTATACCTGAGGGCACATACCATCAGGCTCAAGGACAGCTTCTATCCTACTAAGACTATTGAATGGTTCCCTTATACGATGAGATGGACTCTACCTCACAATCTACCGTGTTATGACCCTGCACCTTATTGTCTACCTCCACTGCACTTCCTCTGTAGCTGTGACACTTCATTGTTTTACCCTGTACTACCTCAATGCACTGTGTAATAAATTGTTCTGTACGAACGGTATGCAGGACAAGGTTTTCACTGTACCTTGGTATGTGACAATAATATACCAATACCAGTGACCAGCTCTTTTGTTTTGCTGACATTGAGGGAAAGATTGTTGTCTTGATACCATGCTGCTAGGCTTTGTCTCCTTCCTGCACTCCATTACGTCATTATTTGAGATCTGGCCCACTACAGTGGTGCTATCTGTGAACTTGTAGATGGAGTTAGAGCATAATCTGGCCACATAGTCATGAGTGTATAGGGAGTAATTTAAGGGGCTGAGGATGCAGTTTTGCAGGGCACCAGTGTTGAGGATAATTGTGGCGGAGCTTTTGCTACCCATCCTTGTTGATTGCAGTCTGTTGGTCAGGAAATCAAGGATCCAGTCGCAGAGATAGGCGCTGAGTCCTCAGTCTAAGAGTTTGGAGATGAGTTTGTTTGGAATTATGGCATTGAAGGTGGAGCTATAGTCAATAAAGAGTAATCTGACGTAGGTGACTTTGTTATCCAGATCTTTCCAGATATGAGTATAGGATGAACGAGGTGTTGGCTGTCTTGAGGCCATAAATGCAGATAAATCTTTTGTATCATCCTTACCGATGGATGAGGTATCCAAAGACTAGAGGGTGCTAAATGTATTTTTTTTAAGAAGGGCTGCAAGGACAAGCCAGGGAACTACAGGTTGGTGAGCCTAACATCAGTGGTGGGTAGGTTACTGGAGAGGGGCAAGGATCTATCTGCATTTGAAAAGGCAACGACTGATTACAGGTAGTCAGCACGGCTTTGTGCATGAGAATTGCGTCTCAAATTTAACTGAGTTTTTTGAAGAGGTGACGAAGAAGATTGACAAGGGCAGGGCGGTACTCTGCATGGGCATTAGCAAGGCTCTTGACAAGGTACCTTATGGTAGATTGGTCTGGAAGGTGAGAGCACATGGGATGCAGGGTGAGCAAGCCAATTGAATGCAAAATAGCCTTGGTGGAAAGAGTCAGTGGGTGTTAGTTGAAGGTTGTTCAGATTGGAGGCCCGTGACCAGTAGTGTACAGCAGGGATCGGTGCCAGGTCCCCTGTTGTTTGTCATGTATATTAACAATTTCGATGAGAATGTAGGTGGCATGATTGCTATGTCTGAGGATGATACTAAAATTGGTGATGTGGTGGACAATGGAGAAGGTTGTCTAAGATTACAACAGGATCTAGATGAACTGGAAAAGGAGGCAAACAAGTGCAGATGGAATTTAACTTGGACAAATGCAGTGATTCCTTTTGGGAAGTTAAACCAGAGCAGGACTTGCATGGTAAATGAAAGGGCCCTGGAGAGTGTTGTGGAACAGAGAGATAGAGGGGTCGAAGTCCCCAGTTCCCTGAAAGTGGCGAGACAGGTAGATAGGGTGGTGAGGAAGGCGTCTGGCACTCTTGCCTGCATTGGTCAGGCCATTGAGTACAAGAGTTCGGATGTAATGTTACAACTGTACAAGAGGTTGGTGAGACCACACTTGGAGTATTGTGTGTAGTTCTGGTCACCCAGCTATAGGAAGGATGTCATTAAGCTGGAAACGGTGCAGTAAAGATTCACAGGGCCTGGAGGGCTTGAGTTATAAGGAGGGATTGGGTAGGCTTGGGCTTTTATCCCTGGAGTGAAGGAGGCTGGGGGATGGCATTATAGAAGTTCATAAAATCATGAGGGGCATAGATAAGGTTAATGGTCACTGTCTTTTTCCTAAGGTAGGCAAGTCTACGACGAGAGAGCACATGTTTAAGGGAAGAGGGGAAGGATTTGAAAGACCTGAGCAATTTTTTCACACAGAAGGTGGTGGGTTTATGGAACAAGCTGCCAAAAGAAGTGGTAGAGGTGGGTACAGTTACAATGTTTAAAAGACATTTGGACAGGTCTATATATAGGAAAGGTATAAAGCGATGTGGGCCAAATGAAGGCAAATGGGAATAGTTCAGGAAGGCATCTTCATCGGCATGGACAAGTTGGGCCCAAGGGTCTGTTTCCATGCTGTATGACTCTGACCAATTTATTCCTACTCTTTTTTTTGTCTGTTAAGCAATCCTTAATCCATGCCAGTACATTACCCCCACCCCCTCCCCATGCTCGAATTTTGTTCAGTGACCTCTTGTCTGGGCACCTTATTGAAGGCTTTCATAAAGTCCAAAGCATCACATTCCCCTATTCCGTTCCACTAATCACAACTTCAGAAGGTATGATTCCCCTGTCATAAATCCACGTTGACCCTGCCCCATCCTATTATTGTTTCTCAAGACCTTGGTTAATAATAGATTCTAGCATTTTCCCAAGTACTGATATCAGGCTAACGTGTCTGTAGTTTCCCATTTTCTCTCTCTCCACCCCCTCAGTTTCTCAAATAATGCTACTTTCCAAATCTATGGGAACTATTGTAGAAATCTATGGAATTTTGGAAGATGACAACCAGTACATTTTCCATAGCCGTCTCTCCAAAATCTAGGGATACAAGTCATCAGATCCTGTGGATTTATTGGCTTCCAGTGCCATTTATTTCTCGAGTACAACTTTTTACTTATTGTAACTTCATCCAGCTCATTCATTCAAGACCTTCTGTAAATCATGACTTTTAAGGGATTTGCGTGCCCTCTTCCATGAAGGCAGACACAAAATACTTGTTTAATATCCTTATTTGCCCAGATATCTTTTCCTGTCACAGTCTGTAAAGAAACCACTTTAACTTTTGTTGATCTGTTTCTTTTTATATATCCACAGAAGCTTTTGCAGTCTGTTTTCATGTCTTTGTAGATTACTCATTTGACAGCTATTTATATTTTCTTTCTGGAAGCTCTTTATCTTAATATTTTTAAGTCAACGAATACATTCAAAGTCTAACAAATGGAAAATAATAAAAGCATATTTGCACTTAAGTACTGTATGTTAGTGGTTGTAGGGTGCTTTGAGGACATACAGCATTACATAAGAAACTGCTGCAGTACACAGGAATAGTTATTTTTCCCTTACCTCTTGAGGAGTGAGCTAACCTGTTACAGGTGCTGTAAAATTCTGATATGCTATTGAAGTTCTTTCTTCCACTGTTTAAATAAAGATGTGCAGGTCTGTTAGTATCTTACCCATTGTCAAATGTGGTGCGTTGCTTTGCTTTGTTCTGAAGTCACTGTGGATGATATAAAGGCATGATATGAAATAAAACGGCACGGTAGTGTAGTGGTTAGCGCGACGCTATTACAGCGCCAGCGATCGGGGTTCGATTCCCGTAGCTGTCTGTAAGGAGTTTGTATGTTCTCCCGTGACTGCGTGGGTTTCCTCCGGGTGCTCCAGTTTCCTCCCACATTGCAAAAACGTACGGGTAGGTTAATTTGGGTTTAAGTGGGTGGTGCGGACTCGTTGGGCCGGAAGGGCCTGTTACCATGCTGTAAATAAAATTTTTTTAAAAATTTAAAATTTAAAGTTTCATTTCCCCAGTCATGATGTGGAATTGCCCAGATTCTCTCACTAGGGGAATATTACGGAGTCAATACTAAGGAGCCAAGGCTTGCTTATCACATCAGCATAAATTATCTCAGATTTAAGTAAATAATCCAGGCCAATACTTGTGCAGTACCACAAAAATTCTTGTATTGTCATTACTGCTGTATTTTGGGTTAGGTTTTAAACTAAGATCCTGCATGCCAGTTCAGTTGGACATTAAAATATCTTGTGTCAATGTCAGGGAACAGCTGGGAATTCTCCCAATGCACTGGCCGATATTTCTTGCTTAACTAATAACATCAAAAAAAATTCAGACCTCTTAATGTTACATGTGGATTTTTGCTTCTATATTTTAACTGTCAATTTCTAAAATAAAAATTGTTTCTGTACCTATATCATTCAGTACTTCCTTCTGTAGCTTTTACCAATAGTCATTAAATGTGAAACCATGCCAAAAAGCTGCTCATTGGAAGTGCAAATTCATATGGTCAGCTGCAGTTTGATTCTGCTTTATGCTGGGGATCTTTGAAAAAATTCCAGCACGCTAGTTAAACATGATCTCCTTTTCCTGAATTGGTTTTCAGTGGCCCATAGCAATTTAGGCTTTTTCATGTACTTATTAAATAGATATCAAAAAATTATTCTCAAGGTATTTCCCCACAATATTTTTGAGCATTTTTGTTAAGTTTAGTTCATTGATTTCTAAAGAAAAATGCAGTTAAGATGGTCCAAGCTTTCAATAACCAAATACTCATAAGAATAATATAAAAGCAAAAAGCTGGAGATACTGGAAATCTGAAATAAAAACAAAATACCAGAGGTTATTGGAAGGTTGAACAGCATCTGTGGAGAGAGAAACAGATTTAACATTTCAGGCCAATGGAAGAGCAGTGATTCAATCTAGTGTTAACTCCATTTCTGTCTCCAAAGATTGACCCACAGGGTGTCTCCAGCATCTTCTGTTTTTGTTTCATAATGATAATATTCATCCTTTCCACCTTAACTTTATGTTGGTGTGGCATGGGAAAGAAAGGTAGAGCTATAAACAAGAACCTCCTTTCCACAGAAATAACAGATGTGTCATCTGAGGTCCACAATTTTATTTTGTCCCACTTGGCTTGGAGGTCATGGTTTTGAAAATGAAATAACAGCATCAAAAAAAGTGTTTACTTTGTGAGGGCAGAGATTAATCGCTGATAAGAGCACCAATCGCTCTATTCTGTTTACATGATATGCGCTGGGCAGACATCTAATGATTGATTTTGCACAATTTCACGATCTATATTAAATTAAATCACAAAGACTAACCTCTACTCTTTCCATTGATATACCCAACAACAATAATATTATCATTCAATGCCTTCATAGCCTTGTTTCATACTAAATAATTCAGCAAATAACTAAATCCATGTTTGATTAATATTAAGTAGGAGCCATTGCAGGTGGTGGCATAAGTCTTTACAAAGTAACTTTCCCATTTGAATCTGTCCTCTTTAATGTGATGCATATAATCTGTATCCATGGTCTAATAAGCTCCCAATTTTTTTCTAACAACTTGTAAAGCAAAAACTCTATTTTAACCATGATGGTTATCAGATATACTTTGCAGATATCAATAAAATATTTAGTTGACTTCCTTCTGCTCCTTTAGTCAATTGAAACCACAATTCATAGTTCTTCATCAAACATTTAATTATCTGTGGTTATATCTTTTGCGTATATCTTAGTCACCTTCACAACTAGAAAATCATTTGTTTCTCATTAAAAGTTTTTGATGGTGATGTGAAGTATACTTACTAATGTCAATAAAAATTGGGCAAGGAAGGTTGTGTAAATATATTTATGTAATAATGCCAGGTAGGCCTGAAAGACTAGAATGGAATCTGAGTTTCAGTAAAATTGTAAAACTTTATTTTTGGGCTGCTTGTTGTCTGAATCTTTGTCAGTTTCACAACTATCTTCCAACAGCCTATTCTGCTTTTAACAAATATTAATTTGAATTACATTTACCTACTTACATGCAGGGCTATTTCTGCCAATTGTTCAAAGTTTTGTTTATTCTACAGAACAACATCCAGTTAGATGGATCATAAACTACCAGCATTTAGCACCAGTATTTTTCTGCAATAGGTCTAGAAAGAGATAATGACTTCACAGAATTATTGTAACTGTTCGATCTGGAGATGATGTTGTCCAGAAGATTCTTCGGAAGTCAAGAAGGAGGCAAAAATCTTACCGTTACAGCCACTTTATTAGATGTTCATCAGGTAGTGTCAGTTTGTAATAGCAAGTAAGGTAAATAAAAAAAGTAAACAAAGGAACTTGTCTTCCTGCTCTCCCTTTGTACTGCAAACCAGTCTGACTGGTTAGATAAGGGAATCTTCTGATAACAGCCTGTGAAAAGGTACAGTTTGAGTCACACTTCAGTTTTAGAGGCAAAGAAACTACAGAAGTATGGAGCCAAATAGACTACAAGTTACTAAAAGTTTACAATCAAACAGGTGATTATACAAACATATAAGCAAGCGTAGAGAAAGCTAAAACACAAAACCAACTATCTGGACCCTAATCCAACATAATTTACAGTGTTCCCTCATGGGATAACAGTGCATTTGCTAAGGATATTGGCGGGTTACTTAGCATTATGGGATGCTGATTGAATCTGATTCTGTGCTTAGCTGGTACAAACATATGCATTTTGAAATCTTGGTGAACAGGAATCCAGGGTTCGATCTAAAGCCTCAGTATGCTGATGCCAATTACAGTGAGTGCCAGTATTTTCTGCTTTATAATGACGTATATTTCAAAACCAGTTGAAAGTTTGTGACTTACCTTCTTTTACACAGGAGAGCTTCCACCTCCTTACAGTCCAGTGGCTAGTCCCGATGTTGGAGGAGTCCCAGTAATAAACTGTCGTGTTTGCCATTCCCTGATAAATTTGGAGGGCAAGCTCCACCAGCATGTTGTTAAATGCACAGTTTGTAATGAAGCCACGGTAAGAATATCTTAATATTATATAAAGTTGTGACTGAAAGGTGGCATGCAATAAAATATGGATTGCCTCTGAATGCATAGTTAATTTTCTTTTATAAGTGAATTACATCTGATAATTTTCCAACTTTCAAGCTTAACAATTGCTTTTATGCCTTGTGTATATAAAAGAAAACATGAAAACTTATGGATGTGGAACATATTAAAGGTTTTCCCAAAGTTTTTGTGTTACTAATATTATAAGGAAAGTTATCCTGAAGTAATTCTGTACAATACTAGATAAGACAATGTTCTATGTTCCTGCTTTGCTATTCATTATGTAACAATTTTTCACATCCATACTCTTGTTCATCTGCCATTCCTTAGTTTTTCTAAATCCCATGAATACAAATCACTTTTTGTGATGGGAGCTTTTTTACCATGTGAAAAAGTTGCTGCTGTACTTCCCTAGGGATTGGATCTGCAATGATCCCATAATTTATTATTATCTGTCAACCATCCAGAAATAATATTTATTCTGGATGCAAGGTAGATTCGGATAAAACTTTAGTTTCTTTGGAGAAGTTTTAATTGTTGATTTAATTATTATCTTTTTTAACCAAGGATATCAGTTTGGAACTTGTGGATGAGGAAATGCTAAGGGATAGTGTGGGTATACCAAAGTTCCTATCATTAATTCCTAAATACTTCCTCTTGTCACTCAACTCTGATATCCATTTACCAGCTGCAAGACCAGGCAGCTGGAATAAAAATAGTAATTACATAGTAAGAGGAATATCATAGGCAGAAGCAGTAATTTGGTATGTAATAAATTTAATTCAAGACTAATCATCAAGCATCTGGAGGCAATCTCATTGGGGAGGCACACCCCAACCTCCAGTAACCATTGAGCACTTGTGAACCTACATGTGTACATAATATGCATGTATTTAATATTACCCCTTCAGAATCCTTCAAATTTAAACTCTCGTTTATGCCCCTGTCTGTAGTCATTGTGAAATTTTGATTTGATCTTCTTACTCTTCCATCATCAAAAAATAAATGTACAACTTGTATCAGCTGTCTTAATTTATTGCTAGCCTCTTCTGCTACTCTGAAAATGTGCCATTAATATATAAAACAACATGTGCACCATTGCATGGCTAAGTTAGTTAGCATTTCTGTAAGTGTACACTTTCTTCACCTCCCCTTCCTGATTTTTCTCAGTTCTTTTAATACTTACCTGGGCATAACACTCAAGTTCCCAGTTGTTACTGTTCCATGCTGTAAATGATCTTGGTAAGGAGTAGAGAGCCAAGGTTGCTGGTAACACTAAGTTATGTCAACAATGAAAGCAGAAAGTTCCATTGCCAGATTATGGGGAAGAATAAGGTCACCCATGTTTGCCACACAACATGCATCATCTTTTTTTTACTCAATGGTAATGAACTTGGAACTGTGGAAGAATAGTGAGATTTAGACATCCTTATACATAATCCCATTAAAAAAAATAAATAGTGGGTAACTTTGTACTAAAGTAAAAACGCTAATACAAACTGTTGTTTATTTTTAGGAAGCTGGAAAACAAAAGGGTAGGGGTTACTCTGCAAGTGTTGAATGTGCTGTTTGGAGTGCAGTATTCAGTACTGGACATTACATGGTATTGGCAATAGAGGGGATGTAGTGAAAATTCAATATAACAATATAGAGTTAAATTATGAGGACAACTGACATAAACTGTATATTTCTTGATTATGGAAGACTAATAACTGATAAAATCAAAGTTTTAGAATGACTACATACAGGGAATATCCCGGAATTTAAATTTGATTGCTTTTGAAGAAGCAATTTAAACAGATAAACAGTTCATGCATGTCTTGAAAGTGCTCAATGATGAGTGGAGACTGTGGCATGCCCATGTTGCCTTCTTAAGCTTGATTTGTATCCATTCTTGGGTGTATTCTGTGGTGGAGAGATTTGTTTTTATTTTTCCTGGAGCTTACCCAACTAAGTGTTGCAACTTAAGTGGAAGATCTGTAGAAACTGCAGAAAAACAATGTGTCTGCTTCCTGGAGAAAGGACTGCAGATGCTGGAATCTAGATGAAAAACACAATGACGCTGGAGGAACTCAGCAGGCCAGGCAGCATCCGTGGAGAAAAGCATCCTGAAGAAGGATCCTGACCCGAAACGTTGACCATCTGCTTTTCCCCACGGATGCTGCCTGGCCTACCAAGTTCGTCCAGCATCATCGTGTTTTTCATGTGTCTGCTTCCTTTTGTTTTCCGTGACTCTTCTACTTAAGATGCAAAGGGCAACTTTATAGGACGATATCTGGATAACTATTAATCAGTTCTGTCAGAAGAGGTTATGTAATTTGTCTTTGATTTCTAAAAATACATGATTATTGGTTTGTATTAATTAGTTACAGGGCTGGCACTGGCTCTGCATATACATTTGTTTGCCTGTACTGTGTGTATCATTGTGTGGTTTGGAATATCATACTAAAATGATACAAATCAAATCTTGAATCATTTTGGATATTCAAAAATCTTGGCGCATAAACATTTAAAGAATTAGTTGGTTGCTACTCAAAATTCTATTGCAGCAACTGCTTTATTCCTAGCAACATTCCTACCAACACTATGCAAAAAGCTGTATCTTTATTGAACATGTTTGTTTTGTATGTGACTAAAGGGGAACATTATATTCTGGCAGGGATATACTTAATCCATGTTTATTGAGGCCAAAGAATGTTCTTGAGTCCAATCCTGAAGATCAATACCAAGATTGAGGAATTGTTTTAGTAGAAAATATGACATCATTCCTGGCTGTTGTTTTTAAAATATCCAGGGTCAAGGGCATTGCAATCTCATTCGTAAATAACTGAATCCACAGGAAACTACATTTTTTTTCTCTTTATTTAAGCTCTATACACCCACTGCTTCATTTAAGATGGCTTGGGATTTTAAACCCCTCTGCCACAAGGAAGTGCTGACCAGAGGCACACTAATGGTACTACTACTTTAACCTCTCTTTTGGAAAAACCCCACTGTTGTAATCTAATGGTGAATGGATCATTTCCTCTGTCCATCCAGTTAACCCTTGCCATGATATACCTTGGACTAGATTTGATGTGGTCTACCATTGACTAAGTGTAATCAGGGCTTTACTGCTGGGGATGTTTGCCTGAGAGAAGATTCTGCCCCTGGTTCCACCTGTAATGTCAATAGCTTTGGAGAGTTTTGCAGAGATGGCATTTTTGGTCATCTAGGGTGCCTGTTGTAGGTGGTCCAGGTCTCAGAATCTTTCAGGAGGACAGAGAATTACTGCTGCATGTAGATAATGAACTTTCTGCTGGGTTTAGTTTCTTGATCATCAAACCCTCTTTTCTCAAGGTCCTAGACAGTGCTGGAATTTTGAGGATGATAGTGACTAGCTGGAAGGGCATGCTGAGATTATTCTGCAACAGGATATAGATTGAATGAGTGGGCAAAAGACTGGCAAATGATGTTTAATTTGGGGAAGTGTGAGGTCATGCACTTGGGTAAGAGAAATCAAAAGGCAGATTATTATCGAAGTGGAGAGAGACTTCAAGTGAGTGAAGTACAGAGGGGTCTTTGTGTTCTTAGTGCATGCAATCCAAAGAGCTAGCAGGCAGGTCCAACAAGTAGTTCAAAAGGCAAACAGCTCTTTAGCCTTCATTACAAAAGAGTTGAAGTTTAAGTATAGAGAGGTTTTGTTGCGATTGTACAGGGTGTTTGTGTAGCCTCACCTGGAATACTCTATAGAGTTTTGGTCCTCTTACCTCAAAAGATATAGTAGCTTTGGAGACAGTCCAAAGGAGATTCACCAGGCTAATTCCTGGGATGAAATCATCATCCTAATATTAAATAATTCAGACCTGTATTCCTTAGAGTTTAGAAGAATGAGAGGAAACTTTATTCAAACATGTAAGATCCTAAGGGGACTTGATAGGGTAGAGGTTGGGTTGTTTTCACTAATGGGAGACTCTTGAACAAGGGAACATGATTGCAAGATAAGAGACAGGTAACTTAAAACAGGTATGCAAAAACTTCTCTCAGAACGTGGTGAATCTCTGGAATTCTCTGTTCTGGAGGATGGTGGAAGTACAGGTTAGGAGCTGTGGGCTTGCTATGTTGGTGCCAGAAGAGTGACAACACTTGCGGGCTGCTCCCAGCACATTCTCAGTAAGACACATTTCACTGTGTGTTTCAATGGATGTGTGACTGTTATGAGACAAGTTGGAGGTCTTGAAGGTAAAGGACTCTGAACACAGTCTGGCAAAGAAGGATTTTATTTACAAAGACAAAGGCGGGAAAAGGTAATGAGGGCAACACACGCACCAGAAAATCGCGACGGGGTAAAACACACACACCACACACACACCCCGAACTAGGTACAAACAATCAAGGAAAAACACTATGTTACCCGCTGCCCATTGACTCAGTGCAGGCACAGCTCCATGTCCCCGGGAATCCTAACTTAAGATGCTTCTAAACCTGTCGAAGTGCACAGCTTACCAGTGGTCTCTCCAGCGTTGTTGCACGATTCCTCTGGGGTAACAAAGAGGCAGAACCAACACATGGAGCACTCTTTATCATGCTGGAGGGCTGGGGGTGGCCCAGCCCAGGTAGTTCAAACAGGCCAGTGGCCCGGGTAAACGCAGAGGTGTTTACCGAGGCCAGTCATCAGGTGTGCCCTGATGGATGGGGATGGAGCCAGGCCTCGATTGACAGTGGTGCGGCTTTCGACCAGGTGCTGGGCCGTGCTGTCACGTGACAGCCTCGGCCCTCCACAATACAGTGACTAATAAATAAATATCTTATTTCAAGTGGAGATGGATAAATACTTGATAAGTCAAGGGCTAGAGGGGTTTTGGAGAAATGGCACAGAAGAGGAATTGAGACTTCTTCTGTGGCCAACCATTAAATGGTGGGGCTGGATTGAAGGGCTGATGGTCCACTCCTGCTCTTGTTTTCTTGTATTTTAAATGTACGTTACCAATTGCTGTTGAGAAGGGAGTGGTGATCTATCTTTTTGAACCACTGCAATTCTTCTGGTGAAAGTACTCCCACAGTATAATTGAGATTAGAGATCCAGGACTTGGACCCAGTAATGATGAAAGAAAGGCAAAGTATTTCCAAGTTAGGGTGTTGGTGTTCCCCTACACTGGTTGCATTTGCCCTTCTTAGTGATGAAGGAGCTGTCAGAGCAGTCTAGTGAATAAGTGCAGTGCATTTGGCATATGGTGTACATTTCAGCCAAGGTGTTTCAGTGGTGCAGGGAATGAATATTTAGGGTGGGGTATGGGTTGCCAGTCAAGTAGGCTGCTTTGTCCTGGATTATGTTGAGCTTTTCCAGTGCTGTTGGAACTGCATCTATTCCATCAAGCCTTCTGCTGTGTAGTGAGTAGAAAGGTTTTGAAATAGGAAGTAAACCACTTGCTGCAGGACATGTAGCTTTTGGCTTGCTCTTGTATCCACAGTTTTTATGTGGATGGTCCACTTGGGCTTTTGGTTAATGGGAACCAACAGGATGTTGATGGTTGGAATAGTTTGAGTATCTCTCATTGCAAATGGTTATTGCCTGAATTTGGGGAGGTGTGGACTCAGGAAGGTGCAAATTCATGTGGATATGGTTTTTGGGATTTCATAAATGTTACTTGCCACATATCAGCTCATGCCTGGATTTTTTGTGTTTTGCCACATGCAAGCACATACTGCCTCATAGCCTGACAAAAGTAGCAGTGAAAATGCCGGAATCTTAGTTGAAAGATGAGACTTTGTGTCCATGAGGACGGTGCTGTTGTCACTCCTATTAACTGTGTCATAGACACATTCAGTTACCTTGGGTAGATTGGTCAGGAAAAGATATTGTAGCTTTATGTGTGGGCTTGCTCAACGTCTACTGCAGACTCAGACTGACATATTTGTCCTGCGGGATTCAATGGTGATTCTACTGAGACACTCTTCGTTGAAATTTTGAGGCACACCTGCAGTGATGTCCTGGGGCTGGGTTGATTGATCTCCAAAAATCAAAACTATCTTCCTTTGTATGAGGCATATGCATCATCTACAAAATGCACTGCAGTTGGTCACCTACATTACTTCGACAGCATCTCCAAAGCCTGCTGCCTTAATTACCTAGTAGGACAAGGGCATCAGGTGCGTGGGAACACCATCTTCTGCAGGTTCTTCTCCAAGCTGCACACGATCCTGATATAGAAAGATAGCACTGGCCCTTCATCAGCAGAGGTCTAAATCACACTGGGTACACCCTCACCAGAAGGACTGCAGTGATTCAAAAAGATTGCTCACCACTAATTCTCATGAACAATAAATGCAGGCCATGCCAGACATGCCCAGATTTCAACAATAAATGAAAAATGAACTATTTGTAATTTTCATTGAAGTCCCCTCACCCAGAGCACATTCTGTGACCTGGCTGTATTTAGTGGTTCCTCCAAGTGATGCTCAACATGGAGGACCACTAATTTATCACCTAAGTCCACATTTTACCTGATGCCATGAGACATTCATGGGACCTAGAGTTGATGTTGAGGACCCCCAAGGTACTCCCTACTGGCAATTTATTACTCGTGCTAAGATTAAGTTTGATTGCCCACGATTTGTTTTTACAATACTGGTTCATAATCCAGAGTTCAAACATTTTATATTTGCGATGTGATAGTTAGTCTCATTGGAATCCGGCAAAATTATTGGGGTAAATTCTTGCACAGTCCAAACCACATCCATATTGTATTTCTAAAAGCTCCATGTTCCTAAGTCAACCTTGTTCAGAAAGGCAAGTGCTTGTTCACATTGTTTTTTTTAAGCCTAATCTGTGATTAAGTGAACAGTGAATGTGCAAAATAATTAGACAATTGCACTATATCATCCATAGTTTTTTATAGGTTGGCAGGATACTATGAAGTAATGAATTGCATCTTTTAAATTGTGGACTTTTATGTATAGGGACTAGAATGCAATAGAGCAATTAGTTTTTATTAGTGTACTTGGCGTTGTTTCTGTAAGGACCTGGTTGTGCAATCAGTTTTGCAGCATTTGAGATTCTTTATAGTGTATTAAATATCACAGTGCTGATTCATGATCCATAGTATGACTGCCTCTGTCTTTTTAAAACTGGCTGGCAAAACTCAGTTTTGCACTGTGCTATTTATTCTCCTGGGAATACTGCAGAATTGTCTGTATTTGTTCTTCCAGCAGGTGTCTTCCATCCTTATTGCAGTTCTCACTTTGTTCAGATTTTCAAAGAGAGAAGTCCTACGTATATTTATTTTGCCAGTATCTCCTGATGGAACTGATTTGTTAATCCAGCAGAATCTTTTGTTTTCTCAGTTCTAACTTTTGTATTGTGTACTTCTGTACTTGGTACATAATAATATGAACAAATCATGTAAGATTCTTGATTTGTAGCATGATATTTGAACTAGTTAAAAAAAACTTTTTTCTTTGTTAAAGCTGTGTTCCTTTCTTTTTCCCCCAGCCAATCAAAAACCCTCCAGCAGGAAAGAAGTATGTACGATGTCCTTGCAATTGTCTCCTTATTTGCAAGGACACATCACGACGCATAGGATGTCCAAGACCCAACTGGTTGGTATTAAGCTGCATTCTAATTTTTGGGGCTTCAGTAGCCATTCTTAAATTAAGAACTTGCTGAAATCTTAAAATATGTTCTTGAGCAAAAAGGGATATATGTCATTATTTTACTGAAACTTAACAAAGTTAATGAGATAAATATTTCAAAATGAAGCAATAACAATGCTTTATTTGATTTTGTGATATCTTTTTTCTCCTTTTTTGCACTGTTTGTTTATTTTGTGATTTATAGTAATTTTATGTCTTCTTGTTTTGCTGCAGCAGTACCATGCAATTTCATGACAAAAAGTTAGTGATAATAAACCTGATTATGCTTCTGAAAATTGCCGCTTATCCTTTGACATAATGATGAAAGAGTAACAAGCTGTCTAATCAAACTGTGTTGGTAAAATGTCAGAGTTCTGCGGATAGCATTTAGCAATGTGCAGTTTTTAGGAGCACAATAAGTTATATTACTTCCAACAAACCCTTCCCCCTCTCCCCACCAATTTACACCCCCCCCCCCACCCCCCACCATCACCACCGATTTCTTCCTCACCTCTGTTCTTTTTTTTTGCCATTTAAGGAGCTCCATACAAATAGCTTGAATTGAGAGTTCCCTTGGAAATGTCCAAAAGTCTGCATAATTTAAATGAAGTAACACAGGTTAATGAAGTGAACACAAATCCAGATGGATTAAAAATTTGCAGCTGTAGAACAACAGGCAGTAATGAATCAGAATTCTGGAAATGCACCATGTTTTTGTGATTTAACAGATCGCTGGTCTGTGATACATCTGTCATCAACATTCTACCCAGCAATGAAAGATATAATCTACGCTAAGATGTTTTCACTGCTGGTCCTTAAACCATTTTATTTTTACTTATAGACCCATTAAAATGTAATCATCAAAGAAAACCTGCCACTGCTATGTTATAGCCACCCCATTGTTTCGCTGTCTGCAATGTCTGAAAGTGGCATTTCGCATAAAAGTGAAAGTTAAATGTGCATGCCACCACAAGGGGATGCCCGTCATATCAGGCAATCTGTAGTAGATCCATATTGTAGCAGGCAACAACGTCTTCATGTTCTTAAAAGAAGTCATCAGCTGCACTAAGCCACAAACGGAAAAGGATTGCACTGTATTTATATTCAAATATATCTGATTACAGAACTGTCATTATACCTTTCCCCACTTTAAGAAAAAGAACACTGAGTGGATTTCTTTAAATCTGAAAACCATGGCTAAGCTTTGCATCCATAGAATGGCTCCAATGACAAACCAGCAGGACTGTTTTGGGTAGAAACCGGTGTATCTGTTTTTTCCATTGTCATCAGCTCTACCTGTGTAAAATACTGTCGTGGAAAGCAAATGCTTTTTTCAATCTACTGTAAAAGTTGAATGATACCACATATTTAAAAAAAGAATGCTGTGTAAGTTTAGCATGATAACTTTACTTTTTTCTTCTCAGACAGTTGTATCTCTGGCCAAGGATACAACTAATTGGAGTTTCAATCCATTCTCTAGTAAAGTTATACAAACTGGGAGAAAATAGTTTTAAAAAAACTTTGCAGCATACATGATAGCATATTGTGATAATTGCACATTCTATTAATGGTGATTACCTCTGCTAAGTACCCTTAAAACAGCCTTTGTTTCACTTACAGACATACAGTGCTTTATCATAATGGGACAGGTTGCTCTGGATCCAGCCCATGCTAAACTCACATTGCCTGTCTAGATTGCCTGTTCTAGATATGAAGGGCCAGCCAAGCTCACTCTCCATACCCGAGAATCATCCCACAAAAAAGGATCCTGAGGTTTCACCCCAGAACACCCTGACAGTAACGAGCTGTCAAATGCCTTTTGAACTATTTTTAAATACCTCTGTCAGAAATGTCATAGAGTTATACAGCATGTAAACAGGCCCATCGGCCCAACTGTTCCATGCTGAACAAGATGCTCTATCCAAGCTAATCCCATTTGCCAGTGTTTGGCCCATAACCTTCTCAACTTTTCCAATCCATGTACCTGTCAACTGTCTTTTAAAAGTTGTTATTGCACCCGTCTTAACCACTTCCTTTGGCAGCTCATTCCACATGGATACCACTCTTTGTGTTTATATAAAAAAAAGTTGCTTTTCATGTTCCTCTTAAATCTTTCCCCTTTCAACCTATTACCTCCAGTTCTTGATACCCCAGCTCTGGGAAAGACAGTGTGTATTCACCCTATATGCCCCTCGTGATTTTATACACCTCTATAAGATCACTTCTCCGTCTCCTACACTGTAAGGAATAAAGTTCTAACCTGTCCAACCTCTCCCTATAACTTGGTCCCTCAAGTCCTGGCAGCATTCTTATAAGTCTTTTCTGTACTCTTTCCAGTTTAATAACATCTTTCCTATTGCAGGGCAACCAAAACTAAACACAATACTCCAAGTGCAGCCTCACCAGCATCCTGTACAACCACACCATGACCTCCCAACTTTTGTACTCATTGCCCTGACTTGTGTAGGCCAGCGTGCCAGAAGTTGCTTTCACCACCCTGTCCATCTGTGATTCCACTTTCAGTGAATCATGTTCTACAACACTCCCCAGGGCCCTGCCATTCACTGAGAAGGTCCTACCTGGATTTGACTTTCCAAAATGCAACGCCTTGCACCTATCTGAATTAAACTCCATTTGCCATTCCTCGGCCCACTTACTCAGCTGATCGAGGTCCCCCTGTAATTTTTGATAACCTTCTTCATTGTTCACTATACCACCCATTTTAATGTCACCTGCAAACTTACTAACCATATCTTGTACATTCTTATCTAAGTCATTGATGTAGATGACAAACAACAATGGGCCCAGCACTGAACCCTGAGGCACACCACTAGTCATGAGCCTCTAGTCTGAGAAACAACCTTCTTCCATCACCCTCTGCTTGTTTAAAAACTGTTCAAGTAAATTTTCATTTATGAAAAAAATACAAATGTAATTAAAATCACCATACACTACTAGAAATTATTTTTTACGAAGTGAACCACTCAACCCCAGCTTCATCCATTCAGATAAATAGGTGATATTTTTTCTGCCAACCATCTCTGGCATAAAGCTGAGGGATAAGAAGTACATTTGATCCCTTTGCTCACTGCATCTGTTCTCTTCTATTGAATTCAGTGGTAGAGTGAGATGCACCAGCATCTGACCTCCAATTTTTCTCCACACTTCAACGTGCAGGTACAGAAGGTGGAGTAGAGCTGAAGAGTAACTAAAGGTAGGCAGTGCTTCTTCATGAACCACCAGCTAAAGGTCATTATGATTTGGCCCAATGAAATGTCCTAAAGTGCTTTACAAAATACATAGCCAAAAATAAAGCTATTTGATGAACAGCTAGTTAAGTGATCTGGAATTCTTGTGAAATTTGAATGTCACACCAAGGAATGTGATATTAAGCATCTTAAAAGGTTGTTTAATCTTGCTTTTGCTTTTTCTATAGTTTCTTCTGCTTCCTCTTTGCAAAAATAAACTTTTGCAGAGTCCATAGGGTTTGTTCTGCTTCATTTAAGGAGTTGTATGTTAAGAATATAAGGTAGTTGTAGATAGGAGGGCTATTAATACCATCTTAATTCCTCCTTCCTACTAGCAGCTTTCTTTACATAGTGTTGCACTCTTCCCATCAAAAGTCAATTCATGAATGTTCGCTGTGATAAAGTAATGTATTCAGCCATAAAGACATTTCTTCTTATTCAGACAATATATTAAATTGATTCCCTCTCATCACTGATTCCCCAATAGAATGAAAAATATTTTTTGTCTATTCATTGTTAGAACTCATTTGGCTGGGTTCTCAACAATTTAGAATATTTAATTGAGAGGGAAGTTGGTAAGGGGGCTGAGTTGCTCATTGAATTCATCTGGAAAGGATTTGCTCATTGTAGATGTTGATGATACTGTATGTGCCAAAAGTTGATCCAGAATGGTAGAAAACTTCTTCTGTTGTCAAGACTTCCAATATGCATCCTGAACTCAGGCAGCAGAATGCCATTGTCTGCTGTTTATTAGGTGCTCTTTCAGCTGGCTCTGAATCTTTTTATAATCCAGAGAAATAGTATCTTGAGATTCTAGAGAAATTAACTTCTTTTGCAGATTTATTGAAGATTGTCATTTACACTTATTGTGGCTATTCAAATTCAATAAAGTGACACAAACATAATTAATATGCACACAAGATAGTATTGGTATTACAAGCAATATTTCATTTTATTGTTAATTGATTACATTTTGAATTGCTGTTTTTGTAGATAATTTAAATCATTGTTAGCAGAATGTACTTAGAACCATAGAACAATACAGCACAATACAGGCCCTTCGGCCCACCATGTTGTGCTGACCTTCAAACCTTGATCAGATCTTGGCTGGAGTCAGGTAACATCCAAAATTCCAGCATCTGCAGTTTCTTGTGTCTCCAAGATGTAGTAATTGATTTGATCATGACATTCAGATGTGGATTTATAAAGTGGGTCATTTGTTCAATTGTATTGCCACCAGCATTTGATACAACCTTGGCCTTTTGGCGAAATAACTGTGGCCCACCTTTTTCCTTCATAAATGTTCAGGTTACTCTTGGCAGTAATGAGTCTTTCCTTGTGCTTCAATCTTTTGTTGTCATGCCACATGTCAGAAGTTTCTTTAATAGCTTAGAGCTTGCATTGTGCTCTAAGGCACTAAATGAGTGAAGAACTCTACAATCTATTTGTTTATTATAGAAGTTTTTTTTAACCATTCAATTTCCATTCTTAAGCTCTCCCCAATTACCTTTATATCTTAAATTTGGACTGTTCAATGTAGCTGTAGCTCAGGTGGCTTGATTCTGTTTCAGTAAACTCTTCAACTATTTAGATAAATTGTTTAGCCATACTGTCTCAATAGATTAACTATCTTAAATTATTAACAAAGAAGTGACTGTTATAAAGTTCTGCAGTGTTGCAAATGGTAAAATCACTATATTGGAAGGGTAATGCGGGTTTCTATGACCATGCAGCTTGGTTGTTTTTAGCTGGTATAGTTGATCTGCACATCAAGAATGGAATAAGTAGTTGGGAGGAAGGTGAAAAGAAAGAACTCATATACCACCTTATGAACTGATAAAGTGGAAGATGAGGAGGAGGAGGATGATGTTGAAAAGGGTGAAATTAATTTGGAAGAGCTTACCCGCAAGTTTATGCCAAATGCGCTTGCTGTCCTCCCTATGCTCATCCCATGTATCAGTGAGTAACTGTCTGGTAAGCTCTTGCTATGGAGTCCCTTGTGTAGGCTGCTTTATCTCTCCCTCATCTTGTCAGTGTCATGGTCTATTATGAGGTAATTTCTTCTCTCTGCCTTGTCCCTTATTATATTTATCCAGATCACATTTTGCTTAATTCCATTGCTCTGTTGGATCTGTGAGTAATGATGTGAGCACAAAGCCCTGTGGCTTAAGGATGTGGGACAGTGTGATAAGCTACTCACTATTTTCTACTTGACAGAAATATTATGGTGAAAACTTATGTTTCTAAGAGATGAACTTCAAGGTGCTATCAGAACTTTCAAGAGTTACAATGATACTGCCAGATGCATTTGCAGAGAATATACTGTGATGACAATGATCACCAGACTTCATTATCTTTGTATAATTTATCTGTTTCATACCATTATCTGTTATGTCTGACTGAGCTAAATGAAGCCTTCAAATTATCCTCATCGGCTGTGACGTAGCAGCATGCTGCATTTGGTACTGCCATTTCTTCTCCTTTTGATCGTAAGCAATTAATTTGTCATTGAATTACATATGTTTGAGTCTTAAGATATTTACCTTCAGGGCCATAGCTGTAGAATGTCAGGGCTGATGTACAAGGAACTAACTTTAGTGGACTACAATGCACACAAGAATGAATGTAAAGAATTCTAGAATTATCATCAAAAATTATTCACAGATAACTAATGTAGCGCTTGTTCCCTACAGCAGACGCATAATTAATTTGGGGCCAGTGATGTTGATCCCAGAGGAACAGCCTGCTCAGCCTGCTGTGCCAGTCCAACCTGAAGGTACACGTGTGGTGTGTGGACATTGTGGGAATACCTTTCTGGTATGTATGGGGTTAATAATGGGAAGAATTAGAGAGTGGATAATGATGAATAAATCACAACAACTTATGGTGCCTTTGACTTGCAAAACTTTCCCAAACACTTCTCAAGGGTGTATTCAAACTATTAGAAACATAGAAACACCTACAGCACAATTCAGGACCTTCGGCCCACAAAACTATGCCAAACATCTCCCTACCCTAGAAATTACTAGGCTTACCCATAGCCCTCTATTTTTCTCAGCTCCATGTACCTATCCAATAGTCTCTTAAAAGACCCTACTGTATCCGCCTCCACCACCGTTGTTGGCAGCCCATTCCACGCACTCACCACTCACTGAGTAAAAAGCTTACCCCTGACATCTTCTCTATACCTACTCCCCAGCACCTTAAACCTATGTCCTCTTGTGGCCACCATTTCAGCCCTGGGGAAAAGCCTCTGACTATCCACCCGATCAATGCCTCTCATCATCTTGTATACCTCTATCAGGTCCCCCCTCATCTGCTGAATCATTTGAGATATTAGGGCTAATAATTAAGAGCTTGGAAAAAGAAGCAGGTTATAAGGAGCATATTATGGGAGCAAATGAAGTTGAGAAATGTGGAGGTTTAGAGAACAAATTTCCAGACTTAAGGGGCTTGGCAGTTGAAAGTGCAACCACCAATGGTGGGATAGTGACGTGTAAGGAAAACTAGGGACCAGAAGCAAATTTAGTCAGACAGCATAGAAATAGGCCCCTCATTGCACCTTGTCCACTTCGACTTTAAAGGGCCTACTTATAATCATATTTTCCAGCACTTGGCTAGAAGATATCTATGCCATTGTGTTTCAGGTGCTCATCTAAATATCACACCCTCAAGCTGTGCACCCTCTCCTATCCCTTGCCTTATCCTACTCCCTGCCCTACCTATGTCCCTTTATAATTCCATATCAGCAGCCACACCGCCCCCCATGCCACCACTGAGCCTCCACTTCAAGAAAAACAAACACAGCATATCCAGTCTCTCTTCATAGCTGAAAAGTTCCATCCCATGCAAGATCATGGTGAATCTCCTCTGCATCTTCTCCAGTACAACCACACATTGTTCCAGCTGTGGCTTAACTAATGTTTTATATGGTTGTACCATATCATTACGTTCTATGCCCCAGCTAATGAAGACAAATATCCCATATACCTTCACTACCTACTCTACTGTGCTGCTTACTTCAGGGATTTTTAGACAGCTACACCAGGTCCTTTTATTTCTCAATACATCCTTGTGTCCTACCAGTCATTTTGTAAATCCTTACCTTATTAATCCTCCCAAAATTCATTATCTCACATTTTTTCAGGATTAACTTCCATCTGCCATTGCCTTGCCCATTTTACTGACTCATCAATGTTGTTCTGTAGGTGACGATTACCTCCCCACTATCAAAAATACCAACAATTTTCATTTTATCTGTGAACTTGCTAATCATACAATCACACCCAGATCATTGACGTATCCATTGAACAGCAGGTGTCCCGATGTACTGATTCCGTTGGGTACACCACTGTTTTCAGGCTTCTAATTGCAAAAATAATCCTCTACTGTCGCCCTCTGCCGCCTTTCACTGAGCCAAGTTGCTTTAGATCCTATGGAATCTAACCTTTCGGACCAGTCTCTCACATGGGACCTTGTCAAGTCCACATAGATGTCAATTCAAGTTCATATAGACATCAACTGCATTGACCCCTCAACATACTTAGTTATCTCTTCAAAAAATTAATTTAAATTAACAAGACAGGATTTCCCTTTAACAAGGAGACGCAAGAGACTGCAGATGCTGGAGTCTGGAGCAAGAAAACAAACTGCTGGATGAACTCAGTGGGTCAGGTAGCGTCTGTAAAGAGAAATTGAGGGTCAGCATTTGAAAGAGTAGAGGAGCTATCTCTCGCATGAAAATAAGATTCAATGGCAGATGAACGTAGGCAGGGGGCAGACTTGGGTTGTACTACAGAGGTGGAAATAGGCACAGCAGAGAAGTCTAGAACCACGAAAATTGTGAACAGCCTGGTTCAATTTGAAACGAAGGATGGGCAGTAGCTAATGAATAAAATTTGTGGCCAGGACCTAACAACCTTACCTGGGAGATCCTGACCTGAAATATCCATGAAGTGAAACAGATTTGTATCAACCTGGATCGTAAGGAAAGAGCACACATCTGCTATAAAAGTGGTTCATGGCTACAGATACTGGAGTCGAGGAAAGGGACTCAGGAGGTCTTTAATGTGTTTGGTGGAAGGCAATAGAATTTAATAGACCAAATGATGAAGGAGCAGAGAGAATTGTGGGATTAACAGCATAAAGTAAAGGAGAGAGGGCAGAATTGATAGCACAATATGTGGCATGCTTGAACAGAACAAAAGCTATATTAAAGGACCTGCCTATCGTGAAATTAAAACATAGGAATGCTGACTTCTGGCTGAAGCTGGGAAAAATGACAGACATTCATTGTCTTTATAAGTATTTCACAGCAGGTTTGATGGGAAGTGAAATTCATTTTGTGAAAGTACATGTCAATGCTTGCCTCATCAATTCATTGTATAGAAGCATGTCTTTAAAAAAAAAATTGTCCGCAACCAGTCTTCAATGTCAGAACTGTTACACTGACAGCTGGAAGCTGTTAATCCTTTGTCGTCTTGCCTGTTTATTTCTCTAACTTTGTAAACCAAGTCTTAGAAGGAAATTTGAACTACGATTGAAATTTTAATTGCAGACATTGCTGTCTTTTAACCAATGGAATTCTTGACCACCTAGGGAATTAGAGGTAGTACGTGGCCCTAAAGTCGAAACTCGGTTATGGTTTCTGGTTCTAAATTAACGAAGCTTTTAAAGATTGTGTTTTAATTCAGTCCAGCTTTTGTTTGATAAATTTATGTAAAAGAATGAATTTATATTTGTTACGGACATGCATGGTGGTCTAAAATATGGAATTGGAATATGAATGTTAATATTCACATCCCTAATTCAGTCGGGATGCAGGATCGGGTGATGTGTTGTGGCTGCATGATGTGGGAGCTGGTGGACTCCATTGTGGTTCCTGATGACCACATCTGCAGCAAGGGTTGGTTGCTCGAGGAACTCAGTTGATGTTCTAGAATCTGAGCTTCAAACACTGCGACACATCAGGGAGGGGGAGAGTTACCTGGACGCTGTGTTTCAGGAGGCAGTCACACCCATGAGATTAACTACTTCAGATTTGGTCTGTGGTCAGGGACAGGAGGGTGTCATTGCAAGTGAGGTAGGTAGGGGGATCCAGGAGGTAGTGCTGGAGGAGTCTCAGCCCTTGAGCTTGTCCAACAGGTCTGAGATTCTTGCTCCCTGTGCAGATGAGAGTGGGAACTGTAGGAAGGATGAGCAGCTGAACTGTGGCACTGTGGTTCAGGGAGCCATTCAAGAGGGGGCAGTGAAGAGAAACATAGTTGTAATTGGGGATAGAATAGTCAGGGGGATAGACACCCTGTCGCAGGGATCTAGAGTCCTGAAGGCTGTGTTGCCTGCCTGGTGCCAAGGTTCGGTAAGAGGTTCTGTTGAGCAAATTTGAGCAGTTTGGGACTAAATTAAAAAGCAGAATCAAAAGGGTAATAATCTCTAGATTGCTGCCTGATCCACATGCAAATTGGCACAGAGTCAGTAAGATCAGAGTTAAATGTGTGGCTCAAAGATTGGTGTGGGAGAAGTGGGTTTGAATTTGTGGGACATTGGCACCAGTATTGGCGAAGGAGGGAACTGTTCCAATGGGACGGGCTCCACCTGAACCATGCAGGGTCCAGGGTCCTGGCAAACTGCATAACTAGGGCTGTGGATAGGACTTTAAACTAAATAGTAGAGAGGGTGGGTTCAACAGATTGGAAAAGTATGGATAAAGTAAAAGGGAAGGAGAGTGCGGGAAAAGTTACTGAAGTCTACAGAATGAAAAACGAGACAAAGTTTGGAAAGGAATAAGAATTTAACCTGGCAACATGGAGACAAATTTGAGAAGAAGGGTGGTGAATACAGGACTGAAGGTGTTATATTTGAATGCATGCAGTATACAAAACAAGGTAGGTGAGATCACAAGATCACAAGACAAGGGAGCAGAAGTAGGCCATTCGGCCCATCGAGTCTGCTCCATGAGCTAAGGAAAAGAAAAAAAGAAAAAGAAAAGAAAGGGAAAAAGAAAAAAGAAATGGGGGGGGGGAAAGAAACTATTCCTTTCTAGCCCCAATTTCCGGCCTTATCCCCATATCCCTTGATACCTTGACTAATTTTATAACTATCTATCTCCCCCTTAAATGCCTCCAATGATCGGGCCTCCACTGCTGTGCGCGGCAAAGAATTCCATAATTTCACTACCCTCTGGCTAAAGAAATTTGTCCTCATCTGTTTTAAACTTGTACCCTTTAATTCTAAGATTGGGCCCTCTGGTCCTGGACTCACCCACCAATGAAACAGCTTGGCCACATCTACTCTGTCCAGTCCTTTCAACATTCTAAATGTTTCTATGAGATCCCCTCTCTTTCTTCTGTACTCCAGTGAGTACGGTCCAAGAGCTGACAAACGCTCATCATATGTAAGCCCTTTCGTTCTGGGAATCATCCTCGTAAATCTTTTCTGAACTCTCTCTAACATCAGCACATCCTTCCTAAGATATGGGGCCGAAAACTGCACACAGTATTCCAAATGAGGCCTCACTAGTGCCCCGTAGAGCCTCATCAACACCCCCCTACTTTTATACACTATACTTCTCGAAATGAATGCCAACATAGTATTCACTTTCCTTACCGCCGATCTGACCTGGTGGTTAACCTTTAGGGTATCCTGCACGAGTACACCCAAGTCCCTTTGTACCTCTGTACTTTGAATTTTCTCCCCATCTAGATAATAACCTGCCCATTTATTTCTTTTTCCAAAGTGTACAACGGCACATTTCTCAACATTGAATCTCATCTGCCATTTCCTTGCCCATTCTCCTAAACTATCTAGGTCTCTCTGCAACAGGAGTCTCCTGAATACTCCCTACTCCTCCACCTATCTTGGTGTTGTCTGCAAACTTAGCCACAAAACCATTTATCCATCATCCAAATCATTAATGTACAAAGTAAAAAGAAGTGGCCCCAACACCGATCCCTGCCGAACACCACTAGTAACTGGTAGCCAGCTAGAACAGGATCCTTTTATTCCCACACTTTGCTTTCTGCCAACCAGCCAATGCTCCACCCATTCTATTATCCTACCTGTAATTCCATGACCTCTCGTCTTATTAATCAGCCTCTTGTGCGGCATCTTGTCGAAGGCCTTTTGAAAGTCTAAATACACAACATCTACAGCCTCTCCCTTATCCACCCTACCTGAGATTTCCTCAAAAAAAACTCCAATAGGTTGGTCAGACAGGATCTTCCCTTCACGAAACCATGCTGGCTTGGACCTATCTTGCCTTGCACCTCTAGGTATTCTATAACCTCATCCTTGAGGATCAATTCTAATAACTTTCCCACCACCAATGTCAGACTAATAGGTCTGTAATTTCCTTTATGCTCCCTCCCACCTTTCTTATACAGCGGAACTACATTTGCGACCCTCCAGTCCTCCGGAACTGGAGTCTGGAAAATTATTGCCAGTGCCTCCGCAATCTCTAAAGCCACCTCCTTCAGAACCCAGGGATGCATCTTATCTGGTCCGGGAGACTTATCTGTCTTTAGTCCATTTAGCTTTCCTAGCACCTTCTCTCTAGTAATCTTAACTGAACTCAGTTCCATTCCTTGAGATACCTGACTATCCGGTATATTGCTGATGTCCTCCACAGTAAAGACTGGTGCAAAATACTCATTTAGTTCCTCTGCCATCTCTTTATCATCCATTATAATCTCTCCCGCACTGTTATCGATTGGTCCTATATCAACCTGTGTCTCTCTTTTATTCTTCATATATTTAAAAAACTCCTAGTATCCTTTCAAATGTTATCTGCCAACTTCCTTTCATAATTCATCTTTTCTTTCCTAATGACCTTCTTAGTTTCTTTCTGCAGGTTTTTAAAAGTTTCTTAGTCTTCTGTTTTCCCACTAATTCTTGCTTCCTTGTATGCCCTCCCTTTTGCTCTTATTTTAGCCTTCACCTCTCTCGTTATCCACATTTGTGCCTTTTTTCCATTTCAAAACCTTTTTTCTTGGAATATATCTATCCTGCATTTTCCTTATTTCTTGTAGAAATTCTATCCACTTCTGCTCCGCTGTCCCTCCAGCAAGCTTACTCTTCCAATCAATTTGGGCCAGCTCCTCTCTCATACCACTGTAATTTCCTTTGTCCACTGAAATATTGATACACCAGTTATCAGCTTCTCCTTCTCAAATTTGAAACTGAACTCGACCATATTGTGATCACTAGTTCCTAAAGGTTCCTTTACCTTTTAGTTCCCTAATCACCTCTGGTTCGTTACACAGCACCCAATCCAAAACAGCTGATCCCCTGGTGGGCTCATCAACAAGTTGCTCCAAAAAGCCCTCCCGTAGACATTCCACAAACTCACTCTCCTGAGATCTACTGCCTTGCTGGATTCCCCAGTCCACCTTCATGTTAAAATCCCCCATAATTATCTTAACATTGTCACTCTGACACGCTTTTTCTATTTCTAACTGTAACTTATAGTCCACATCCTGACTGCTCTTAGAGGGCCTATATATAACTGCTATTATTGTCCTTTTACCCTTGCTATTTCTTAGCTCCACCCATAAGGATTCCACTTCTGACCCAATGTCCTTCCTTTCTATTGATTTTATATCATTACTAACCATCAGGGCCAAACCACACCCTCTGCCTACCCACCTATCCTTCCCATACACAGTGTACCCCTGGACATTCAGTTCCCAATCACATCTGTCATAAAGCCATGACTCGGTGATTGCCACAATGTTGTATTTATTAATCTGTAGTTGTGCCACTAGGTCATCTACTTTATTCCTAATGCTACGTGCATTTAAATATAGTACACTTAGGCCAGTATCTGCTACTGATTTTGTTGTATTTCTATTGTTCAGCAAAAAAACCTGCAGAGAGAAACTAAGAAGGTCATTAGGAAAGAAAAGATGAATTAAGAAAGGAAGTTGGCGGATAACATTCAAAAGGATACTGAGTTTTTTTAAATACATAAGGTGTAAAAGAGAGACACGGGTTGATATAGGACCAATTGATAACGGTGCCGGAGCTATTATAATGGACGATAGAGAGATGGCAGAGGAATTGAATGAATATTTTGCATCGGTCTTCACCGTGGAGGACATCAGCAATGTGCCAGTTAGTCAGGAGTCTCACGAAATGGAATTGAGCTCAGTTAAGATTACTAGGGAGAAGGTGCTAAGAAAACTAAATGGGCTAAAGAGTGATAAGTCTCCCGGACCGGATGAGGTGCATTCCCGGGTTCTGAAGGAGGTGGCTTTAGAGATAGCGGAGGCATTGGCGATAATTTTCCAGAAATCGATAGATTCCGGCGTGGTTCCGGAGGACTGGAGGGTCGCAAATGTAGTTCCGTTGTATAAGAAAGGTGGGAGGCAGCATAAAGGAAATTACAGACCTATTAGTCTGACGTCAGTGGTGGGAAAGTTATTGGAATCTATCCTCAAAGATGGGGTTACGGAATACCTAGAGGCGCAAGGCAAGATAGGTCCTAGCCAACATGGTTTTGTGAAGGGAGGATCCTGCCTGACCAACCTATTGGAGTTTTTTGAAGAAATCACAGGTAAGGTGGATAAGGGAGAGGCGGTAGATGTTGCGTATTTAGACTTTCAAAAGGCCTTTGATAAGGTGCCTCACAAGAGATTGATTAATAAGATGAGAGGTCATGGAATTACGGGTAGGATAACAGAATGGGTGGAGCATTGGCTGGTTGACAGGAAGCAGAGAGTGGAAATAAAAGGATCTCGTTCTGGTTGGTTACCGGTTACTAGTGGTGTGCCGCAGTGGTCGGTGTTGGGACCGCTCCTTTTTACCTTGTACATTAACGATTTGGATGATGGAATAAATGGTTTCGTGGCTAAGTTTGCGGGTGACACCAAGATAGGGGGAGGAGTAGGGAGTATTGAAGAGATAGGAAGGTTGCAGAGGGACCTAGACAGTTTAGGAGAATGGGCAAGGAAATGGCAGATGAGATTCAATGTAGGGAAATGTGCAGTTGTACACTTTGGAAGCAGAAATAAGCGAGCAGATTATTATCTAGGAGGAGAGAAAATCCAAAGCACGGAAGTACAAAGGGACTTGGGTGTACTCGTGCAGGATACCTTAAAGGTTAACCACCAGGTCGGATCGGCGCTTAAAAAAAGCGAATGCTATGTTGGCATTCATTTCGAGAGGTATAGTGTATAAAAGTAAGGAAGTGTTGATGAGGCTCTACAGGGCACTAGTGAGGCCTCATTTGGAATATTGTGCGCAGTTTTGGGCCCCACATCTTAGGAAGGATGTGTTGACGTTGGAGAGGGTTCAGAGGAGATTTACGAGGATGATTCCAGGAATGAAAGGGCTTGCGTATGAGGAGCGTTTGTCGGCTCTTGGACTGTACTCACTGGAGTACAGAAGAATGAGAGGGGACCTCATAGCGACATTTAAAATATTGATAGGAAAGGACAGAGTAAATGTGGCTAGGCTGTTTCCCTTGGTGGGTGAGTCCAGGACCAGAGGGCACAATCTTAGAATTAGAGGGTACAGTTTCAAAACAGAGATGAGGAAAAATTTCTTTAGCCGGAGGGTAGTGAATTTGTGGAACTCCTTGCCACGTACAGCAGTGGAGGCCAGATCAAGGAGGAGATAGATAGATATCTAAATAGTCAGGATATCAAGGGATATGGGGATAAGGCTGGAAATTGGGATTAGAATAGTTTTTTCTTTTTTTTCTTCTTCCCCCATTCCCCATTTCTCATTTCTATTTCCCTTTCCTTGGAGCAGACTCGATGGGCCAAATGGCCTGCTTCTGCTCCCTTGTCTTGTGATCTTGTGAATTATCCTGACTTTTCACCTGCCTGTCCTTCTTACTGTACAGTTTACAGTACAGTTAGAAATTGGTAGGTATGATGTTGTGGGCATCAGTTGAAGGAAGATCACAGCCTGGAGCTAAACATCCAAGGATACACATCCTATCGAAAAGACAGGCAGGTGGGTAAAGGGGGTGGGGTGGCTCTGTTGGAAAGTAATGAAATCAATTCCTTAAGAAGTGACATAGGATCAGAAGATGTAGAATCCTTGTGGGTAGAGTTAAGAAACTACAAGGATAGAATTATATACAGGTCTCCAAATAGTAGCCAGGATGTGAGGTACAAATTACAACAGAAGATAGAAAAGGCATGTAAGAAAGGTAATGTTACAGTGGTCATGGGGGGACTTCAATATGCAGGTAAACTGGGAAAATCAGGTGGCCACTGGGTCCCAAAGGAAGGAATTTGTAGAATACCTATGAGATGGCATTTTAGAGCAGCTTGTGGTCGAGCCCACTAGGGAAAAGGCAATTCTGGATTTGGTGTTGTGCAGTGAACCAGATTTGATTAAGGAGCTTAAGGTAAAGGAACACTTAGGAGGCAGTAATCATAATATGATAGAATTCACCCTGCAGTGTGAGTGAGTGAGTGTGTGTGTGAGAGAGAGAATCGGCACTACAGTTGAGTAAAGGTAACTGCAGAGGCATGAGAGAGAAGCTGGCCAAAGTTGATTGGAAGGGGACCCTGCAGGGATGACAGTGGAGCAGCAATGGCAGGAGTTTCTGGGAGTAATTCGGATGAGGCAGGATCATTTCATCCCAAAGAAGAAGCAGCATTCCAAAGGGAGGATGAGGCAACCGTGGCTGACAAGGGAAGTCAGCATAAGAGCAAAAGAGAGGGCATACAATGTTGCAAAAATTAGTGGGAAGCTTTTAAAAACCAACAGAAGGCAACTAAAAAAGTAATAAGGGGAGAAAAGATGAAATATGAATGTAAGCTAGCCAATAATATAAAAGAGGATACCAAAAGTTTTTTCAGATATATAAAGAGTAAAAGAGAGGCAAGAGTGGACTTTGGACCACTAGAAAAAGATGCTGGAGAGGTAGTAATGGGGAATAAAGAAATGGCAGATGAACTGAATAGGTATTTTGTGTCAGTCTTCACTGTGGAAGACACAAATTTGAGAGAGTCGGGGGGGTGGGTGCAGAAGTGTGTGTAGTTGCTATTACTAAGAAGGTGCTTGGGAAGCTGAAAGGTCTGAAGGCAGATAAGTCACCTAGACCAGATGGACTACACCTCGGTTCTGAAACAGGTAGCTGAGGAGATTGTGGAAGATGGAATATACTGATCTTACAAGAATCACTAGAGTCGGGAATGGTTCCAGAGGAATAGAAAATCACAAATGTCACTCCACTCTTTAAGAAGGGTGGGAGACAAAAGGTAGGAAATTATAGGCCAGTTAGCCCAACTTCAGTGGTTGGTAAGATGTTAGTCCATTATTAAGGATGAGGTTTCGGGATACTTGGAAGCGCATGATAAAATAGGCCAAAGTCAGCATGATTTCCTTAAGGGGAGATCTTGCCTGACAAATCTGTTGGGATTCTTTGAGGAAGAAACAGGCAGGATAGATAAAGGAGAGTCAGTGGATGTTGTTTACTTGGATTTTCAGAAGGCCTTTGACAAGGTGCTGACTGGCAGAAGGCAAAGAGTGGGAATTAAAGGGGGCTTTTTCTGGTTGGCTGCTGGTGACTTGTGGTGTTCCTCAGGGGTCGGTGGTGGGTCTGCTACTTTTCATGTTATATGTTAATGATCTGGATGGTGGAATTGATGGCTTTGTGGCCAAGTTTGTGGATGATACAAAGATAGGTGGAGGGGCAGGTAGTGTTGAGGAAGCAGGGAGTCTGCAGAAGGACTTGGACAGGTTGGGAGAATGGGCAAAGAAGTGGCAGATGGAATACAGCGTAGGGAAGTGTATGGTCATGCACTTTGGTAGAGGGAATAAAGGCATAGACTATTCTCTAAATGGGGAGCAAATTCAGAAATCAGAGGTGCAGAGGGATTTGGGAGTCCTAGTGCAGGATTCCCTAAAGGTCAACTTGCAGGTTGAGTCGGTAGTAAGGAAGGCAAATGCAATGTTAGCATTCATTTCGAGAGGACTAGAATATAAAAGCAAGGATGTAATGCTGAGGCTTTGTAAGGTGTTGGTCAGACCACGTTTGGAGTATTGTGAGCAGTTTTGGGCCCCATATCTAAGGAAGGATATGCTGGTATAAGAGAGGGTCCAGAGGAAGTTTATGAGAATGATCCTGGGGGTGAAAGGGTTAATGTATGAAGAGTATTGGTATTGGTTTATTATTAGTTTATTAGTATTTGATGGCTCTGGGCCTGTGTTCATTGGACTTTAGAAAACTGAGAGGGGAGCTCATTGAAACCTACCAAATATTGAGAGGCCTGGATAGAGTGGATGTGGAGAGGATGTTTCCAGTAGTGGAAGAGCCTAGGACCAGAGGGCACAGCCTCAGAGTAAAAGGACGTCCCTTTAGAACTGAGATGAGATGAGAAATTTCTTTAGCCAGAGGTTGGTGTATCTTTGGAATTCATTGCCACAGAAGGCTGTAGAGGTCAATTCATTGGGTATATTTAAAGCGGAGGTTGATGCGTTCTTGATTAATTAGGGTGTCAAAGATTACAGGGAGAAGGCAGGAGAATAGGGTTCAAAGGGAAAAATAAATCAGCCATGATCAAATGTCAGAGCAGACTCAACAGGCAGAATGGCCCAATCCTGCTCCTATGTCTTATGGTCTTATTCAGAATTGTATCTCATGTTTTGACTGCATTTTAAGTGTGCTGATGCAGTGTCTGAGAATTATCAGTTGTATTTTCTGCAGGTGACGTGCCAATGTTAGGTGGTTAGAGCATTATATCAAACCCATTCAAAGGGCGATATTGGAATATATGCAAGAGCATTATCCTATAACAGCAGTGACAGCATCACTTAAACAGTGAAACACTCCAGCCTATTGACTGGTCATCAAAATCAGGGTGGATACTTCAGGGTAGTTTAGATTAGTAATGGCCACCTTGGGCAGGTTAGAAAAAGTGGGGGGGGGGGGGGGGGGGGGGGGGGGGGGGGTGGGGAGGGGGAGAGGGGAGACTAAAACCAGATGGCACTGCGGTGCAGCAAGTTGAGTGGCTACCTCATAGTGCCAGAGAACCTGGTTCAATCCTGACCTCGGGTGCAGTCTGTGTGAAGTTTGCACATTCTCTCTGTGACCACATGGGTTTACCCTGGATGCTCTGGTATTATCTCTCATCCCAAATATGTACAGATTAATAGGTTAATTGGCCACTATAAATTGCCTCTAGTGTGCAGGTGAGTGGTCGAATCTGGACCTTACCTCTAAATATGTATAAAAATCCTGTGTTTTGCATAATCAGTGAGAGGGTGTGAACTATACCCATGAGGTGAAAGGGCTTCCCTCTCCCTCCTCAGGTTGAAAGATTGATTTTGGACTGTGTGGGTGATTTTCTTGCTCCGTCAAAAAAGGCTGTCGGGGTGCTCTGGGGGTACTCACAATACAGAACCGATCCTATCTCACAGGATGTCTGAGTATAGAGGGTTAGCTTAACTGGGATAGCTAGCTGCAGGTGGGTGTTGTGTTCTGGCACAGAGTAATATAGCACAGAAACAGGTTTTCAACCCACTGTGTCTGCACCAACCATTAAACAGTTATTTTACATTAATCCTATTCTAATCCCATTCTTTTCTTTCACATCCCAATCAACTCTACTGATTCTCCTGCCACCCACCTCCACTCATCTACACTAAGAACAATTCACAATAGCCAGCCTATGAATGAGCACGTCTTTGGCATGTAGGAGGACACCAGAGGGAAAACTGTGGTCACAGGGAGTACATGCAAATGCATTTGAACTCTGGAGCTGTGAGGCAGTAGCACTAACCACTGCAACCCAATGGACCAGGCTCAGGACATTCCAGTCTTATTATTTGAAAGGGTGATGGAAGGAGATTTAGTGATAACCTAAAGATATAAATTGAATAAATATCTGAAAGGGAGAGACTTGTAAGGCTACTGAGATGGAACAAAGTAGTTGGAGCAAACTAGTGGGCCTGAAGGTATACGAGTCCCCTGGTCTTGATGGGATGCTCCCCAGGGTACTGAAAGAAACGGCAGAAGTTATAGTACAGGCATTTGTAATCATTTACCAAAATTCTCTGGACTCTGGGCAGATCCCGGCAGAATGGAAGACAGTGAATGTCACATCACTGTTTAAAAAAGGATGCAGGCAAAAGGCAGGTAACTTAGCTTAACATCTGTAGTTGGGAAAATGCTTGAAGCTATCACTAAGGAAGAAATAATGAGACACCTGGATAGAAGTGGTTCCACAAGGCAGACACAGTATGGATTCAGGAAGAGCAGGTCCTGTTTGACAAACTTGCTGGAATTCTTTGAGGATATAATGAGCACAGTGGATAGAGGGGAACAGGTGGATGTTGTATGCTTGGATTCCCAAAGGGTGTTCGATAAGGTGCCGCATAAAAGACTTGTCCATAAGATAAGGATGCATGGAATAGGAGGTAAGGTATTAGCATGGATAGAGGATTGGTTAACCAATAGAAGGCAGAGAGTTGGGATAAATGTGTGTTTCTCTGGTTGGCAATCAGTGGTGAATGGTGTGCCGTGGGGGTCGGTGCTGGGCCTGCAACTGTTCACGATATACATTAACGATTTGGAAGAGGGAACAGAACGTAGTGTATCTAAGTTTGCTGATGACACTAAATTGAGTGGAAAAGCAAATTGCTGAGATGATGCGGAGAGTCTGCAGAGAGATATAGATAGGTTAAGTGAGTGGGCAAGGGTCTGGCAGATGGAGTACAATATTGGTAAATGTGAGGACATCCACTTTGGAAGGAAAACTAGAAGATCAGATTATTATTTAAATGGTGTTTAATTGCAGCATACTGTTGTGCAGAGGGACTCGAGAGTGCTTGTGCATGAATCGCAAAAGGTTGGTTTGCAGGTGTAACAGGTTATCAAGAAGGCAAATGGAATGTTGGCCTTTATTGCTAGAGAGATTGAATTTAAGAGCACGGAGGCCATGCTGCAACTGTGCAGGGTACTAGTGAGGCTGCACCTGGAGTACTGTTGCAGTTCTGGTCTCCTTACTTGAGGAAGGATATACTGGCTTTGGAGGTGGTGCAGAGAAGGTTCACCAGGTTGATTCCAGAGATGAGGGGATTAGCCTATGAGGAGAGATTGAGTCTCCTGGGGGCAATACTCAGTGGAATCCAGAAGAATGAGAGGGGATCTCATAGAAACATGTAAAATTATGAAAGGGATGTATAAGATAGAGGCAGGAAGGTTGTTTCCACTGGTAGGTGAGACTAGAACTAGAGGACATAGCCTTAAGATTCAGAAAATAGATTTAGGATGGAGATGAGGAGAAACTGCTTTTCCCAGAGAGAAGTGAATCTGTGGAATTCTCTGCTCAGGGAAGCAGTAGAGGCTACCTCATTAAATATATTTAAGACACCGTTAGATAGATTTTTGCTTAGTAGGGGAATTAAGGGTTATGAGGAAAAGGCAGGTAGGTGGATCTGAGTCCACGGTCAGATCAGCCATGATCTTATTGAATGGTGGAGCAGGCTCGACGGGCCAGATGGCCTACTCCTGCTCCTATTTCTTATGCTCTTATGATTAATTACATAGCACTTTCAAAGAAGCAGTGTGGCACAATAGGCTGTATGGTTATCTCCTGCACTGTATCACTGACTCCATAATTCTGTAAAATAATTATGAAATTAAGAGCCTGTATCTGTCCCTGCCACAGTCATATAATAGTTAAGGGCCTGGCCTAATAAAAACTGACAGATGACATTTGTAGATCATTTTGAAGTATTTCCCCTGATCTTGAGCATTGGCTCAAGATCCCTCTGTATGTTACCACAATCAAATTAATAGTTTCCAAGTCACTTAAGCCATTTTTACGCAACAGCCAGTGAGAGCAAGTTTAGTAATCAGGATAGCCAGGGGCACAGTAAAGGCAGGGAAAGGAATACACAGTTAAACTGCATTTATTTCAATGCATGAGGATTAACAGGTAAAGTGGATGAACTCAGAGTGTCGATTGGCTCTGGTATATTATAGCTTTAACAGAAACATGGCTGAGAGAAGGGCATGACAGGCAGCTCAATATTCCAGGATACAGATACTACAGGCATGGCAAAGGTACAGGTAAGTGAGGAGGGGGAGTAGCCTTTTCAATAAGGGAGGATATAACAGCAGTACTTAGAAATGATGTTCTTGGGGTGATCATCCAGTGAGGCCATATGGGTAGAAACAGGAAGGGGACCGTTACTCCTAATGGGGCCATATTATAGATGTTCCAATACTCAGTGAGAATTTAGGGAGCGGTTGTAAGAATAATAGGGTCATATTGGTGGGAGATTTTAATTTCCCCAGTATTGACTGGATTACCCAGAGTGTTAAAGACCTGGGTGGGGTGGAATTTGTGAAATGTGTCCAGGAAAGTTTCCTGAGTCAATATATAGAGGGCTGTACTCGGGCAGGTGCAATATTGGACCTTCTCTTAAGGAACGAGGCAGGGTAGGTAATGGCAGTGGCAGTCAGGAAGTACTTTGGCTCCAGTGACCATAATTCTATTAGTTTTAAGATAGTGATGGAAAAGGATAGGACAGGCCCACAGGTTAGGGTCCTAAACTGGAGCAGGGCTAATTTTGGGGGAATTAGGCAGGAGCCACAAAGTAATGATGCAGCTTTACAAAACCCTGGTTAGACCACACTTAGAGTACTGTGTCCAGTTCTGGTCGCCTCATTATAGGGAGGATGTGGAGGCGTTGGAGAGGGTGCGGAGGAGATTTACCAGGATGCTGCCTGGATTAGAGAGTATGGATTATGAGGAGAGACTAAAGGAGCTAGGGCTTTACTCATTGGAGAGGACGATGAGGGGAGACATGATAGAGGTATACAAAATATTAAGAGGAATAGATAGAGTGGACAGCCAGTGCCTCTTTCCCATGGCACCAATGGTCAATACAAGAGGGCATGGCTTTAAGGTAATGGGGGGGGGGGGGGGGGGGGAGTTAAAGGGAGATGTCAGAGGGAGGTTTTTCACTGAGAGTGGTTGGTGCATGGAATGCGCTGCCTGGGGTGGTGGTGGAGGCTGATATGTTGGTCAATTTCAAGAGATTGTTAGATAAGCATATGGAGGAATTTAAGATAGAGGGATATGTGGGAGGAAGGGGTTAGATAGTCTTAGGAGTGGTTTGAAGGTCAGCACAACATGGTGGGCCGAAGGGCCTGTATTGTGCTGTATTGTTCTATGGTTCTATCTAGCAGAGTTTGATTGGGTGAGCCTGTTTGAAGGGAAAGGAACAAATTGCAAGTGGGAGGCTTTTTAGGAGTGTGATATCAAGAGTCCAAGAACAGTATGTTCCTGTTAGGGTGAAGGGTAAACCTGGCAAGTTTTAGGGAACCTTGACTGATGATTGGGGCTGGTCAAGAAGGAAGCATACATTTGGTTTAGGAGGTTGGGGACGAGTGAATCCCTTGATGACTATAAAAAAAATTAAGAATATTCTTAAGAGGGCAATCAGGAGGGCAAAGAGAGGGAATGAGATGGATCTGGCAGGTAAGGTCAAGGAAAATTTCAAGAGGTTCTATAGCTATATTAAAAGTAAAAGGGTGGCTAGGGAGAGAGTAGGTCCCCTTAGAAAACAGCAGGGCTGCCTATGTCTTGAGCTGCAGAAGATGGGTGGGATTTTTAACAAATATTTCTCCTTGGTGTTTACTTAGGAGAAAATTGTGATTACTCAAGAGATGGGAAACAAGTGTAGATGTTTTGGAGAACATCAGATTATCAGGGAGGAGGTATTTGCAGCTTTACAGTACATTATGGTGGATAAATCCCCAGAGCCTGACTGAATGCATCTTTGGACTTTGTGGGAGGCTAGGGGAGAAATTGCAGAGGCCCTTGCAGAGATATTTGCTTCATTTTTAGCCACTGGTGAAGTTCCCGAAGACTGGATGGTAGCTAATGTAATTCCGTTGTTTAAGAAGGGTAGCAAGGACAAGCCAGGGAATGACATGCTGAAATCAGTAGTGGGGAAGTTACTGGAGGGAATTCTGAGGGACAAGACCTACCAGCATTTGGATAGACAGTCTAATTGGGAGAAGTTAGCATTGCTTTGTGCATGGAATGTTCTGGTTGATAAACCTTTGAGTTTTTTTTGAAGAGGTAACCAAGAAGGTAGATTAGGGTAGGACAGTGCATGTGGTCTATTTGGACTTTAGCAAGGCCTTCAACAATGTTCCACGTGGCAGGTTGGTCTAGAAGGTTAGATCCCATGGAATCCAGGGAGAGCTAGTTAGGTGGATTCAAAATTGGCTCAGAGGTAGGAAGCAGAGGGTGGTAGTTGAAGGTTTTTTCTCGGAATGGAGGCCAGTGACTAGTGGTGTGCCGCAGGGGTTGACATTGGGACCCTTGTTATTCATTATTTATATACACGATTTGGATGTGAATGCACTGGGCTTGATCAGTAAGTTTGCGGGTGATACGAAATTAGGAGGTGTTGTTGATAGTGAAGGCGGCTATTGGAGATAACAGGGATCTTGATCAGTTAGGGAAGTGGGCCAAGGAGTGGCAAATGGATTTCAACACAAATAAGTGTGAGCTGATGCATTTTGGGAAGTCAAACCAGCATAGGGCTTGTACTATGAATGGTAGGTCACTGGGGAGTGTCATGGAACAGAGGGACCTTGGAGTACAAGTGCATAGCTCATTGAAAACAATGTCACAGGTAGACGGTGGTGAAAAAGGCATTTTGCACACTGGCCTTCATCAGTCAGAGCATTGAGTATAAGAGTTGGGACGTTATGTTGCAGTTGTATAAGTCACTGGTGAGCCTGCACTTGGAGTACTGTGTACAGTTTTGGTCACCCTGTTATAGGAAAGACGTGGTTAAACTTAAGAGTGGAGAAAGGATTTACGAGGATGTTGCCAGGACTAGAGGGCCTGAGCTGAAGGGAGAAGTTGGCGAGGCTCGGTCTTTATTCCTTGGAGCATATGAGAATGAGGGGTGATCTTATAGAGGTTATAAAATCATGAGGGGCATAGATAAGGTGGATGGTAGCAGTCTTTTCCCCAGGGTAGGGGAGTCCAAAACCAGGGGACAAGATTTAGGGTGAGAGGGGAAAGATTTAGAAGGGTCCTGAGGGGTAACTTTTTCATGCAGAGGGTGGTGAATATATGGAATCAGCTGCTAGAGGA
This sequence comes from Pristis pectinata, assembly GCF_009764475.1. Classification (NCBI taxonomy): domain Eukaryota; kingdom Metazoa; phylum Chordata; class Chondrichthyes; order Rhinopristiformes; family Pristidae; genus Pristis; species Pristis pectinata. Next base: position 58,377,369 of record NC_067413.1, read on the forward strand.
AGTGGTTGAGGCAGGTAGAATAGTGTTATTTAAGAAGCACTTGGATCGGTACATGGCTGGGTGTGGCATTGAGGGATATGGACCGAATGCAGGAAATTGGGACTAGATGGGTGGGCACCATGGTCAGTGTTGACTCATTGGGCCAAAGGGCCTGTGTCCGTGCTGTATTGCTCTATGACTCTACCTCATGGGAAATTTTATGGATGTCCAAATCAAATATATTTTGTTGCACTTGAAAGATAGCTTGAACTTCTTTCTCTTACAAGGGAATGGAGGAGAATAAAAGTTAATGTTTAAGAAATGAATGATCATTATGACCTTTTAAAAACATTTAAAACCCTGATTTTTTTTTTGTTTATTTACAGTGGATGGAAGTTAGGTTCAACACACTGGCAAAATGCCCACACTGCAAAAGAATGTAAGTTCAGTTCATTTTGGGAAGATCTGATTCTGATATTATAATTAGCTGTTTTTGCTTGCTTCTAAAGTGAATGACTAGGATTTTACTCAATGAGACCTGCCATCTGCACTTGTGGCTGGAATACACACCCTGGTTGGATCTGCAAGGCTCGGCCGCTAGCTGAGAATATACTAGACTTGATTGGTTAGAATCATTCATAGTTTTGTTGTTGAGCCAGAACAAGCCCAGTCCTTGGAACTGCTGTCAAACTTATGGAAAGCTTCTGAATGTTCAGGACATTTAAAAGCATTAAAAAAAAACTTATAATGTCAGTTTAAGTATTTTCAATTCTTTATTTTAAGTGAAAAAAATCGCCAATATACACAAGACTTAAGTAATATATTACAGCAAACAAATTATTAAAAAAATACATATTTCTGTCCTTTTCTCTTGTCCTCATTGATATGAACGGGCTCGTGTAAATGCTGAAGAATCTTGACAAGTTCACTGTCGGAATGTTTTGAAAAATTTGCTGACTGGAAACTGTCAGCGACTTTGAGATGCTTTGCATTTAGATACACAAGCAACAAGTCCCAACCTTGCCACAATACTGTCAGCAAGATTTGGTCCATAATTAAGTTTTCTCCATACTGTAAATGCTCTTTAACATTTTACTGTACAGTCAAGCAGACTCCAGTGACCATCACTTAAGAGGGAGTACATGGGCTGATGGAGGGGCAGCACTGGGGGAGCACTCGGGACACATCTTGATTAACTAGGACCCATCGTGTCCGGCACATGCCAGATAAAAGGTTTTACTAAATTTTGAATTTAAGGGTTCTTCTCCAGGAAAAAAAAGTTACATATGCAACAAATATTTTCATAAATACCAAAAGACGTTCCTTAATGTAATGGAATTTTGTTTGTAGATCTGATTTTAACAAACAGACCACAATCAGGATAGGCAGCAATACCTCCGGCACGATTATTCTCAACACTGGTGCCCCACAAGGCTGCGTCCTCAGCCCTCTACTCCCTATACACTCATGACTGTGTGGCCAGATTCTGCTCTAACTCCATTTACAAGTTTGCAGATGATACCACCGTTTCAGGCCATCTCTCAAAGAGTGATGAGTCAGAATACAGGAAGGAGATAGCTTAGTGGAATGGTGTCATGACAACAACCTTTCCCTCAATGTCAATAAAACAAAAGAGCTGGTCATTGACTTCAGGAAAGGGGGCAGTGTACATGCACCTGTCTACGTCAATGGTGCTGAGGTCGAGAGGGTTGAGAGCTTCAAGTTCCTGGGAGTGAACATCACCAACAGCCTGTCCTGGTCAAATCACGTAGATGCCATGGCCAAGAAAGCTCACCAGCGCCTCTACAGTGCCTCTAAAGAAATTTGGGTTGTCCCCTTTGTCTCACCACTTTTACCGATGCACCATAGAAAGTATCCTATCTGGATGTATCACAGCTTGGTACAGCAACTGCTCTGCCTAGGACCGCAAGAAGCTGCAGAGAGTTGTGGACACAGCCTAGCACATCATGGACACCAGCCTCCCCTCCTTGGACTCTGTCTTTACCTCTCGTTGTCTTGGTGTAGCAGCCAGCATAATCAAAGACCCCACCCACCTGGGACACACTCTCTTCTCTCTTCTTCCATCGGGTAGAAGATACAGGAGCCTGAGGGCACGTACCACCAGACTTAAGGACAGCTTCTACCCCACTTGTGATAAGACTATTGAACGGTTCCCTTATAATGAGATGGACTCTGACCTCACGATCTGCCTTGTTGTGACCTTGCACCTTATTGCACTGCACTTTCTCTGTAGCTGTGACACTTTGTACTGTTATTGTTTTTACCTGTACATCAATGCACTCTGCACTATCTCAATGTAACTGCACTGTGTAATGAATTGACTTGTACAATCGGTTTGTAAGACAAGCTTTTCACTGTAACTCGGTTCAAGTAACAATAAAAAAAAACAAATACCAATAAATGAGAGAATCAGATTTTCTCCTCATTAAAAATCAATCATACAAATATCAAGTTTTTTTAGCAATAAAATCATTATCGTCAGCTGTGGCATGACCAATTTGTTAATTTTGAACCACTGAGCCCTGAATTTTTTTGTAAAGCCATTTTTGTTTCTTGTGTGCACAAACAATCCCAGTCTTATGAAAGAAAATCTTCCTGGCTAAGGTATAACTTGGACATTAAAAACTGACCTATCATTTTTGTCACAGGTGTGAATGATTCAGCCGCCATCTGTGCAATAAGTTGCTTATTTCAACGTGCTGTTGATACACTTTTGAAATGTCTTTTTTTAGTATCATTATACAATGTTCACAATGTAACTCATGACAGTACAGTTGATTGATGGAAAGATGGGACATTTTAACGAAAAGAGCTACATGTGGAATATGGTGAAAAATTTTGTACTTCTGAACTCTGGCCACCTTTTTTAGGGCTGAGAAATCTGGTAGCTGAAGTGAGGTCAGCTTTTAGAAGAAGCTAGTGTTTAACAATGTTGGTTGTAGGCCAGGGTTTGGACAATTTCCCCAATAACATTTCTCTAACCTTTCCCTCTGTTGAGGATACTTATGTCAAGAATAGGTCGACCCTGACCCAAGAATTGTGGATTGGGTTTGCTTATTCTTGTAGCCTGGAGCGCACCCTGCCTCTAACTGGAAGCCAGACCAAATTGTCATGACTAAAAGATGCACAATGCAGAGTTGCAAACGTGGAAAGACTAATGTGTAAAAGCTCCACTTAGATAAGCAGGAATGGTTTATTGGAAAAGTTGCCAGTCAACCTTGTGGCTTACAGGGATGAGTTGGTACAGGGAACTGTGTGAACTCACCTGCATCTGTCCCTACAACACAGGTACTGTATGTAACATTGTGACTGCTGGCTAAGCAAACTGTTCTTAGAAGGGTGACCTAGAATGGTACGGCATCTAACTTGTGCAGCTGCATTTCCACTTAATCAACTTTCAAATACCAGTGAGGTGTGCCCTTGAACTTAAATCAATAATATGACACCTGTGTTACTAATAGTGTTTTCTTTATTGTTTCTTTGAGATGCAGGCATTTTTGGTCAGCATTTATTGCCCATCTCGAATTATTTTTAAGAAATCAGTGGTAGAGAAATTGGGGGTGGTAGAAAATTAAGAAATTGGGTAGTTTGAGGTAGGTACATTAGGAGGAGTTTAAAGGGATATATGGGTCAAATGCAGGCAAATAGGACTAATCTGGTGGGCACCATGGTTAGCATAGACGAGTTGAGCCGAAAGCCCTATATCCGTGCTGTATTATTCTATGACTCTGTGACTGTGAGGTTATAGGTGTACATTTCTGCTTCTGTTGATAATTGCAGTTTCTCATGTCTAGTTTTTGATGACAGATCTGTTCTTTGTCATCTTGTAACTGCTCATAATACTGTGTGTTCTCGGGTAGGTTATTTGACGACCAATAGTGTGTGGATCCCAGGAAAAATTAAACATAGTTCCCTTTTTTAAAAGCCTAAATAATATAAACAGGACTGGAAACTATAAAAGATGTGATTCTTTTATTGTGAGTTTTATCCTGAGCTGCGATTTTGTAAGTAATTTCATGCTTAAGATGATAGGATCTTCAATTGGCAAGTGTGATTTTTTTTTTCTTTCTCTAAATTAGTTGTCGAGTGTGTCAGATTATGGAAGTGATTTTAAAAAATGGAATAATACAATAGCTTGCTGCTGACATAAGTTGTACAATTAGTACATAAACTACTTTTATTTTGGTTTCTTTTTAGATCATCTGTTGGCAGTGCATTGCCACGAAGGCGTTGCTGTGCGTATGTTACTGTTGGAATGATATGTGTTTTCATTGGAGTTGGTTTAACTGTAAGTAGAGCTTAATCCTGTGAAGTTAATTGTGTATTATGGTATTTCTGTTTGCTGAGTGCCTCCTAAATGTATTCCTAGTTATGACTCTATATCTCTTTGTAAACATTCTTTATTTCAAGAGAGACGTACTTTTAATACAGAATTAAATAATCTAGGATAGCTAAGCATATATGCAATTCCAAATTGATACTCTTTGTTGCTAAATGATTCTAACATAAGGACCAAGAAAATATCTTGACTAATATTAAGCACTTTTATTTGGTTTTAATTCTTTTAAAAGATAACAAAAACTTGGAAATACAACATGTTAGTAAAGTTATGCATGTGCACTGTGCTATAAATATTTTAATAAGTGTCTGGCTGTTAAATGTTCCCATTTTCTCAATGCAGGCAAGGATTGTTTAATTTCTAACATTAGTATATAAAGTGGTATATTTTAACGTATGACTTTGTCTAACCCAGGGATTGTTTGTGATTAGCAATATTAAATGGTTAATTATGTTACCAAAAGTGAGCACAGCATATGTGACTGTAGCTAGAGAAGTTTAATTTTTCTTTTCTACCGCCCAAGTAATGTGGGTCATGATATTTGGAGACAGATGGTTTGGTGCTTGTCAGTGGCTGGGAATATGCAAATCCTGATTGAGATTGAGAAACCTTGTAATATATCGTGGCAACTAGGTCACTTGGATGATGCATGGAAATTGCGATGATGTTGTAGGGACTGAGATAGTGACATCAAGGGAGTGGGGGAAGTGTTTTGGAAATTATGGGGAAAAATCTAACTATAGGAGAGCAAGATTACAGGCAGCATTTTGAAAATCATGATTAAGTGAGAATTGGGGGATTGCTACTTTGGCGGGCAGTTTACAATCAGTCTAGCTTTGGCTATAAGCTACTTACAGAAACTCCAAAGGAAACATTTGGAAAAGGTCAGTCTCAAAGATAATTTGAGGAAGAAAAAATGTGTTTAGAGTATTGTTGGAAATATCTTTATTTAATTCTTGCAGATTTGATGGGGTCTTTGTTTCAGCAGACAATTCGCTTTGAGAGCCTTTTTTTTACACAAGTTGTAACCAACTATTCAAGGAAGTTCATTTCTGCGTGAGACATATTACAGCAAACTTAGTGTCTGGTTTGCTTAGTTCAGTGTTGAACAATATACAGAATCTGGCCTGCCTCAATGATTGTTGGGCAGGATGTGCTCACCATATCCCTTCCAACACTAGTAATGGGAACTTGATCCCTGAAGGCAGTTCCTGATTGGCAAAGGTTTTGGAGTGGAGGACCTTCCTCTTGTAAGTAGCAAAACCGCTATCCAGAAATGTTTTTTTCCAGCTTGTTAAGCCAAGCTGACAAACTATCTTAAACTCTTATAAATGACATTTTACAAACATTGGAAAAATACTCAAAACTTATTTAAAAATTAAATTAAAAGAATAACTAATTTTTGCTAATACTTGCCTTTAGCATTGAGCTGTTACTGTCCTTTGAAATGAATACATTCACTGAACGTGTGTCAGATCAAACCTGGCAGAGTTTCATTGAACAGATTTTCCACTGTAACTGCAGTGAAACTGCAGAAAGTCACACTCCACAACAGGACTATGTGAGGAATCCAATAAAGAAACACAGTTGGAGAGGTGGTAACGAAAACACTTGAGGAAGTTCACAGCTTCCATATTTGCATGAATGACCCTCAGGTGTGATTCAGGATGTCAATCTAGCAATTTTCCCAAAAAAGTAATTGGTTTAATTTTTATGTATATCCCTGATTCCATCCAAATTTAAAAAATGAATTCCTTCACGTGTAACTAAGTTTTTATTAAGCTATATGGAACATGTTTGAAAAATTATCTTTATTGTTTAAAACATACTTGGAACATGTTCTAAGTAATGTGCATCTAGATTTTTGGCAATTCTGTCAAAGGTAAGACAGAGCCCAAGGAGGGGAGGCTGGTATCCGTGATGCGTTGGGCTGTGTCCATAATTCTCTGCAGCTTCTTATGGTCCTGGGCAGAGCAGTTGCCATACCAAGCTGTGATACGTCCAGATAGGATGCTTTCTATGGCTAACAAGCTAACTTGTTTTTTTAAAAAGACGATTGATAACTTGCACAGCTTTAGGCTTTTTGTGCCCATCCAATTCCATATGTACATGTCACAGGATCAATCTTTTTAATTGCAGGGTTATTGTATAATGCCAAGTCACTGGCAGTGTAGAATAAAGAAAAAGGAAATGTCATTAGATGGTGCCACTTACATTTCATGTAATCAGCCAGATTATACCCCATCTTTAATCTGTCTTCTACAAGATGTCTAATTTTTATTTTGAATGAATTAATTAACATGACTCTTTTCCATGGGATTGTTCTACGTACCTACCATTTTAGGGAAAATACATTTCTTCTATATTTAAATCTAATTTCAATGCTCTAATTTTCTACCTATAAAGAGAATATTTAATGTGGGGGAAAAAATTGAAAGAGACACTTGTGTTAGTGGCACTTTTCAGGTTTTAGAGTTGAGCGACCTTTCCTATTCGTTTTGTAAACACATAGGTGTCAATTTAGATTAGTTAACAGAACCAAAACGATGTCAGAGTGAGGTAATTTGCCATTCTGTTGCAATTGGTGTTCCTCTGATGCTCCAGTTTCTTCCTACAACCTGAGGACATGCTGGTCGGTGTGTAAATTAGCTACTGTAAACTATCCCTAGTAGAGGTGGATGGAAGGAAATTCAGGATGGAGTTGATATGTGAGAGAAAGAATAGGTTATAAGGAAATAAATAGGGGAATAGTATTGATGGGAATTCTCTGAGAGCTGGCATAATGGGCTGAATGATCTTCAGTGTAGTAAGGAAATGAGACAAATTAATGAGAATTGCTGGAGTCATTCCTGCTTCCCGTGATGCCACATGCAGGTAAATTACTTGCCCGCTTTTGCAGTTGATCACAAGAGTTGGTTGTTGTGAGTAAACGTGGAAAAGACCACATTTACATATGAGTAAAGTATTGCATGTTTTTTTTTACTAAAACGGGACAGTGCACCTCCAGCTGGAAATGTGCCAGCTTTCTCTTGCAATATTTGAACCATTGTAGTCTGAGCAGTAGATTTTCTACAAGGAGAATGGCCTATTCAATAATCATTTTGTCATTGTGTACTCCTAAGTGCATGGTCTTTTTATCTGTTTCTGATGTTAGGATATAGAACAAATGGGTTCCTAAATAACCTGATTAAATTTAGCCTTGCAAGGCAAACCTGCAGGTGAAAAAAATCTTTGCCACAATGTGCATTTTTCTATTAATGCACTAGCATATTTACCATGAGCAGTTCTTTTGAGCTATATGATAAGGATATTTCCTCTTTGGAATCCTCTTTCTCCAGGATATGCAGAAGAACTGTGCAATTTCCTATTATGGACCTCCTGATAACCAGAAATGAACTGGTGCTGGCTGTGCTGTTTTTTCTTGTAATGGCTACAGTTCTATATTGTTAGCTAAGTGCTAGGCTGCGAGAGATTCCCTATCAGTAAGAACTAGCAGGTTTAGGACTGTTAGATTGCAAGTTACCAGAGACATTGAAGATGAATTTCATTCCTGGTACTATTGGGTAGAAGTCAACAAAGAAGTAGAATATTTTCAGTGTTTACCATGTAGAGTCATAGAGCAATACAGCACAGATACAGGCCCTTCGGCCCAATGCTGACCATTGTGCCCACCTACCTAATCCCAATTTCCTGCGTTTGGCCCATATCCCTCTAAGTCTCGCTCCTGCATTTATCTATCCAAGTGCTTAGATGATACTATTGTACCCGCCTCAACCACTTCCTCTGGCAGCTCATTCCATATACTCACCACCCTCTGCTTGAAAACGTTGCCCCTGAAGTCCCTTTTAAATCTTTCTCCTCTCACTGTAAGTCTATTCCCCCTGGTTTTGGACTCCCCTACCTTGGGGAAAAGACTGCTACCATCCATCTTATCCATGCTCCTCATGATTTTATAAGCCTCTGTAAGATCACCCCTCATTCTCATATGCTCCAAGGAATAAAGACTGAGCCTGGCCAACTTCTCCCTTCAACTCAGGCCCTCTAGTCCTGGCAACATCCTCGTAAATCTTTTCTGCACCCTTTTAAGTTTAACCACATCTTTCCTATACCAGGGTGACCAAAACTGTACACAATACTCCAAGTGTGGCCTCATTGACGACTTGTACAACTGCAACATAATGTCCTAATTCCTGTAGTCAATGCCTTGACTGATGAAGACCAGCATGCTAAATGCCTTTTTCACCACCCCATCTACCTGTGACACCGCTTTCAACGAACTTTGCACTTGTACTCAGAGGTCCCTCTGTTCCATTACACTCTCCAGTGCCCTACCATTCATAGCATTAGCCTTACGCTGGTTTGACTTTCCAAAATGCATCACCTCAAATTATCTGTATTAAAATCGATTTGCCACTCCTCGGCCCACTTAGCTAACTGATCAAGATCCCCCTGTAATCTACAATGACCTTCACTATCAAAAACACCTAATTTTGTGTCATCTGCAAACTTACTGATCAAGCCTTGTGCACTCACATCCAGATCATTTATATAAATAATGAATAACAAGGGTCCCAACACCAAACCCTCTGGCACACCACTAGCCACCGGCCTTCGTTCTGAAAAACAAACTTCAACCACTACCCTCTGCTTCCAACCTCCAAGGCAATTTTGAATCCACCTAACTCACTCTCCCTGGATTTCTTGGGACCTAATCTTCCAGACCAGCCTACCATGCAGGACCTTGTAGAAGGCCTTGATTAAAAATCTAACTAGATAACATCCACTGCCTTATCTCATCTACCTTTTTGGTTACCTCTCCAAAACAAAAACTCTAAAACGTTCGTCAAGCACGATGTTCCACACACAAAGCTATGCTGACTCCTCCTAATCAGATTCTGTCTGTCCAAATGATGGTAGATTCTGTCCTTCAGAATTCCCTCCAGTGACTTCCACATGACTGACGCCAGGCTGACTGGCTTGTAGTTCCCTGGCTTGTCAATGTTACCTTTCTTAAACAACATTAGCCACCTTCCAGTCTTTGGGAACTTCACCAGTGGCTAATAATGAAGCAAAAATTTCTGCATGGACCTCCACAATTTCTCCTCTAGCCTCCCACAAAGTCCTAGGATGCACTTGGTAAGGCCCTGGGAATTTATCCACCTTAATGTGCTTTAAGGCTGCAAATACTGTGGTAACCTGAATGTTCTCTGAAACTTCTCCACTAGTTTCCCTTATCCCTCAAGCAATCATGATTTTCTCCTCAGTAAACACTGAGGAGAAATATCCATTAAAAATCTGACCCATCTCCTGCGGCTCAAGACATAGGCAATCCTGCTGATCTCAAAGGTGACTTCCTCTCTCACTGGCCACCCTTTTACTCTTAAAATAGCTATAGAACCTGTTGGGATTTTCCTTAACCTTGCCTGCCAGATCCATCTCATACCTTCTCTTTACCCTCCTGATTTTCCTCTTAGGAGTATTCTTAATCCCAATGTATGCTTCCTTCCTTTTCTTGACCAGAGCCTCAATCTTTCTCATCAGCCAAGGTTCCCTGAAACTTGCCAGGTTTACCCTTCACCCTAACAGGAATATGCTGCTCCTCAACTATTGATATCACACTCTTAAAAAGCCCCTCACTTGCCATTCGTTCCTTTCCCTTCACAGGCTCACCCAGTCGAGCTGTGTTAGACCTGCCTAATTCCCCCAAAATTAGCCCTGCTGCAGTTTAGGACCCTAACCTGTGGACCCGTCCTATCCTTTTCTATCTCTTTCTTAAAACTAATAGAATTATGGTCACTGGAGCCAAAGTGCTCCCTTATCTAGGTGGAGCACCTGGATAACAAGAAAACATATGTCAGGCTGCTGTTTATCGATTATAACTTGGCAGTCAACACTATCATCCCTTCAGTATTTATCACCAAGCTTCTAAACCTGGGCCTCTGTACCTCCCACTGCAACTGGATCCTCGACTTCCTCATCAGAAGATCACAGTCAGTATGGATTGGTGATAACATCTCCTCCACACTGACAATCAACACAGGTGAACCTCAAGGATGCGTGCTTAGCCCACTGCTCTACTCTCTCTACACTCATGACTATATGGCTATACATAGCTCAAACGCCATTTATAAATTCACATATGACACCAATGTTGTTGGTAAGATCTCAGATGTCAATGAGGAAGTGTACAGGAGTGAGGTAGATCAGCTGGTTGAGCAGTGTCACAACAACCACCTCGCACTCAACATCAGTGAGACCAAGGAACTGATTGTGGACTTCAGGAAGGGGAAGTTGGAGATCACGCACCAGTCCTTATTGAGGGGTCCGCGGAGGAAAGGGTGAGCAGCTTCAAGTTCCTGAGTGTCAATATCTCCGAGGATCTGTCCTGGGCCCAACACATTGATGCAATCACGAAGAAGGCACGCCAGTGGCTCTTCTACGTTAGGAGTTTGAGGAGATTTGGTTTGTCATCAAAGACTCTTATAAATTTCTACAGGTATACGGTGGAGAGCATTCTGGTTGCATCGCAGCCTGGTATGGAGGCTCCTATGTACAGGATTGCAAAAGGCTGCAGAGGGTCATAGACTCAGCCATTTCCATCACGGGCACAACCCTCCCTACCATCAAAGATATCTTCAAAAGGTGGTGCCTCAAGAAGATGGCATCCACCATTAAGGACCTTCACCACCCAGGACATGCCCTCTTCTCATTACTACCGTCAGGGAGGAGGTACAGGAGCCTGAAGACCCACATTCAACGATTCAGGAGCAGCTTTTTCCCCTCCATCAGATTTCTGAATGGTCCATGACTCTTCCTCATTGTTCCGTTTTTCTTTTGCACCATTTATTTATTTTGTAATTTATAGTTTTTTGTGTTTTTGCACTGTACTGCTGCTGCAAGACAACAAATTTCATGTAATTTAAGACTGATAATAATTCTGATTCTGACTGCCACATCAGTTACGTGCCCTACCTTGTTCCCTAAGAGAAGATCCTGTTTTACAACTTCCCGATTAGTGCCCTCTATATATTGACTTGGGCAGCTTTTCTGGACACACCTTACAAATTCCACCCTGTCCAGGCCCTTAACACTTTGGGTAGTCTAGTCAATACTGGGGAAATTTAAATCTCCCACTAATACAGCCTTATTATTCGTACAATTATGAGCAATTTCTCTACACACCAGCTCCTCAAGTTCCCACTGACTACTGTGACATCTATAATACAGCCCCCCGAGAGTGACCCTCCCCTTCATGTTTCTAAGTTCTACCCATGTGGCCTCACTGGGCGATCCCCCAAGAATGTCATCTCTACATACTGCTGTTATGTCCTCCCTTATCAAAAAGGCCACAATTCTTTGAGCATCATATGAGAATATTTCGGTAAGAGTAGAGAAACTCGCACAGTCTTATCTGTAATTAAAAGTCAATCTCAACCCTCTTCCCTCTTCAATCTGTTGTCTTTAATTCATTTATATTATTTTTCGGTTGCTTGTTGTGGTTCTTGTCAATGCCTTTCATGCTCTTCAGAGTAACATCATCTCCAAGTCCTCTCTTTTTCTACTCTCATAACATGAACATTCCTGATGCATAAAATTATTATTGCTGATGTGTTCTGTTTCAAGGGTAACAACATTTTTCTGATAATGAAAACCAGACACACCACTGCTAAAGTAAAGGTGGTTTGAACAACACCTTTTATAGCAACGTCACAACCTACTTGAGCCATCCTACACCCTAACAAATGTTCGTCTTTTTAATTTTCTAATGAGCAGCAAAATATTGAGTTTAATTTTTCATTTTTTAAAAATTTTTCATCACAGCATGTATACTGAATAGGCACACAGCCTTCTGGTAGGTAGGTACCCTGTTCCTGAGATCAATAAAGTCCGCAGTTTAGATTGGACACTCAGGATAAGTAGTGCTCTTTCTTTCATTTTTACGTTGGCAGCTTTACAGTTACTGTGAGGCTGATATTGCTTTGAGGAACTGAATACCAAGTGGTCTGTAGAAAGCCCCACAGCATTTCAAAAATCATCTGACCAGGTTCTGCAAACAAACTATTAAGTCAAGGAGTGAGGTTTTGGAATAAAATGGGATGCTAAAAGATTGCCTAAGAATGGAAAACAATTTGGGGCTAAAACAGGATGTGAAGGATTGTAGATGCTGGTGGGAGCATAGTGGATGAATTACATGAGGATTGCCTTAGGAATTATCATGGGAAAAGGTAGTGTCTTCTGAAAGTATGAACCAGGATGGGGTAAATTTGCTTGGTCATCTGTATTTATCATGCAATTAATTCCTTTTATGTGTTCACGGAAATGATTGTAAGTAGTTTGTAAGTGCTGTGAATAGTTTGACTGTTAGTTTACCCAGTTTATAAATTATCTGGTGATTCCTAGCTAATAAATTCTCTTTTTAGAGATCAAACCTGTTATGATTTTACGTGTATTGCCATGTGATGGGGGAATGATAGCTGACATGGAGTAAGTACATGTTTTAATAGGAGTTTTAATATCCAAACTATTTAACTGTTGTGCTTTTTTTTAAAGGTTGGAACCCAAGAATTTGCGAGACGTTACACTGCAACATATGTTTCCTGGGCTTTTGCCTATCTCCTAGGTCTAATCTGCCTAATTCGAGCTTGTTATTGGGGAGCAATAAAAGTTAGCTATCCTGAGCACACCTTTGCATAGACAAATCAGTTATCCAGTACAGAAGATCCGATGGTCTACAAATCTTTAAAAAAAAATAGGACATTCTCAAGTTAATGCAAATCAACTTTATAGACTGATTAGGTCCAAGGAGGATAATGATGTCAGAATGTGCATATTGCACTATGGTTTAAGCAAGTGTACTGTACATGTTTTTGTTGCTGCTATATTGCCATATGCTTAAGACAAATGTTGCATATATGTTGCTTGGAATGTATCCCAGTTTTGTCTTGGTTAAACTATGTAATACAATCCCTGTTGAAATTTGCTTTTACTGGTAGGCAGAACAATGGAATGTGATGCAAAAAATTAACTTCACACATACACCAATGAAATATTTCTATCCAGGCTTGATGTTTTTAAATTACTCCTGTGAATCTGAACATATGAAAAAAAATTGCATAATAGCTAAGCAATAAACATACATTGCATTTTCAATACTTTCATACTTTTACGTAGCTGCTTTTTAAAAATGAAGCATTTGAAAATACCTACGTTAAAACTGTCAGGGTATTATAGTGGCAATAGTAAATGATGCTTAACTTACCAGATCATATTTACCTTATTGTATAACAATACATACCATCATTTTGATTGAGCAAAAATGTGTCAGGAAGAGATTTAGTTTTTGCTATTATCATTAGTACAATTATCTACTTTAAAATTTAGGAAAAAAAATCAGCTGTTGAATGTAATAAAATTTGTACTAAACTAATTATCCATTAACTGTTGCTTTGCTCAATTGCATGCATTCTTTTATAAATAAGTTAATAAAACACATAAGCGTTTGTTGACTGCTGTTACTAATTTATGAGAAAGCAACTTAGTAATGAACATTTTGTAAGAACAACAAAGTGTTATCCTTTAACTAAGTTTGTGTCTTAAACATTCTAAAATTGATATTGTGTTGTGTTCAAGTAGAATTCAGCGAATTATTTGTGTGTTGATAATATATAATTCAGCCCTAACTGTTAAAATATCTAGTCAGAAAGAATTTTCTGGCAATGATTTTTAAGGTTGAATTCAAAATGGGTATAATGTCAATGGATAATGGAGGATTTCTTAAGCTAGACATCAATCTAGTGACTTCAATGACTTGTATTATCTTGCACCATGTGAGAGATTTGAAATCACAGCTTTAAATGGCCTCACAAGAGCAAGTTCAACTTTTTACCTTGCCACATCTCAGCAGCATATCATAATCCACTTTCATGCTCTCCTCCAACTCCCATCCCTCAATATATAATCACAAGGCAAACTGCCATACTTCTCTCATTCAAAAATATCCCCTTTGCTGTCTTCACACCACACACGAAACTTATGCTTTTCTCATATGTAGCATTTGTAGTTCTACACACTCCATTCCTTAATGTAATCCACATTTTATCATTGTCTCTACCTCTAAGCACATATATCCTGCATAAATTCATTTCTGAAAAGGCACCAACTTTCACACTTTCTTTCTGCGGAACCAAACTCATAATGCAGGGAAGTGGATCAACCCTATAGGAGGAGTATCCAGTCATTGTCCTGGCACTTCAAGAAGCCCTGAAGTTATAAAATAGGTGAAGGCACATTACTTTTGAAGAGTGTCTATCGCATTACTTGTATCCCTTAATTCAATTCAATGAAGGTGCAGCAAGTTTCACATCTTAGAACCATGTTCTCAGGCATGCAAGCATTTTCACATCTGCTCTCATCACGTTTTCAAAATCCATTACCATGCTGCCAGTAAAATGGTCTGGACTGTAGGCAATGTGCAGCAGTACATATTTGGGGCCTTAGAAGATTAAGCATGCAGAATATGCTGCCTGCAAACACCCCAAGGCTCTTAAAAGGAGGATCAGCAGCCTTTTAGGACAAGAGGCTGCAGGTTGGTGGAATTTATGTAGTGCCTGACATTTCTTGCTGCATATAACATTTTCTGTGATACTACCTTCTCATTTTAATGAAGGAAGCTGTTAGGTTTTCTTTCATGAAATTGGGAGAATCATGCATGAGGAGGAAAATGTGAAGTATAGGAAAGGATGGAAGTTCTGTGGCCAGGTATAATGAAGAGGAAAAAGAGATTTTAAAACATTTGCTGTTCCAGATAGGTCAGTAAAGCAATTATCAGTTGTGAATCTAGACCTTAGATGGGATGCTGTGAATATTGATAATTTCTATCATCTGTCTCCATGTCTGTTGTAGATTTTGTTTATGCACCTTCCTGACAACAAATGGGTATCTAGCCAACATTTCCACAGCTGTGTTGGTGAATGCAAATTGTCTTTGCTTTCTCATTGTTCAGTCATCCTACTTCTCAGTTTGGGGGAAAAAAAAACATTTCACAAATATGATTTCCCATTGAGGTAAATTTATGCTGCAGATCTTCAGCTGGTAATATGCAGGAGATCCTGTAGACAGACTGATTACATTAATGTATGTATAATTAAACTCAAGTGAGGTTCATTTCGGCCCTTGACTTAGTGATGATATTCATCAGGTGGACCACCAATTGGAATATGCAGACTGATTAAAATCCCCTCTTAACAATTTTGATTATTGAGGTAAATGTGATTTACAGGAACTTGAGAAGGCACTTGTTCATGAAGAGAAAGATGAGCAATCTAAGTGAATATTTATATTAAATTCAGTGATTTCTTGATTCAGTATTTTAACGCTTTCTGATTTTAAATCAAGGACACTTTTTGCCAGATGTAGGTAAGTATATGGGTTAGATAGACTTTCACCCTTTTCTCCAGGGGAAAAAACCTTTTGGACATCATTTAAATACTGCCAGATGACTTTCAGCTCTTTCTAAAATTACAAGTATTTACTTTTCTATATGAAGTATTAGTTATACTTTGTGAAGTATCCTGAAACACTTGGCATGGAATAAATTTTCAGCAGGCACCAAGCAATTGTCTATTCAGTTATACCACCCTGTTTTCACATTTCTTTTAATTCTGTGTAGTGCTAACCATAGAACAATACAGCACAATACAGGCCCTTTGGCCCACCATGTTGCGCCAACCTTCAAACCATTCCGAAGACTGTCTAACCCCTTCCTCCCATATATCCTTCTATCTTAAATTCCTCCATATGCTTATCTAACAATCTCTTGAACTTGACCAACTTATCAGCCTCCACCACCACCCCAGGCAGTACATTCCATGCACCAACCATTCTGGATGAATAACCTCCCTCTGACGTCTCCCTTGAACTTCCCACCCATTACCTTAAAGCCATGCCATCTTGTACTGAGCATTGGTGCCCTGGGAAAGAGGTGCTGGCTGTCCACTCTATCTATTCCTCTCAATATTTTGTATACCTCTATCATGTCTCCCCTCATCCTCCTCCTCTCCCATGAGTAAAGCCCTAGCTCCTTTAGTCTCTAATCCAGGCAGCATCCTGGTAAATCTCCTCTGCACCCTTTCCAACGCCTGCACATCCTTCCTATAATGAGGCGACCAGAACTGGACACAGTATTCTAAGTGTGGTCTAACCAGAGTTTTGTAAAGCTGCATCGTTACTTTGCGACTCTTAAACTTGATTCCATGACTTATGAAAGCTAACATCCCATAAGCTTTCTTAACTACCCTATCCACCTGTGTGGCAACTTTCAGTGATCTGTGGATATGAACCCCCAGATCCCTCTGCTCCTCCACACTGCCCAGAATCCTGCCATTTACCTTGTACTCCACCTTGGAGTTTGTCCTTCCAAAGTGCACCACCTCACACTTCTCCGGATTGAACTCCATCTGCCACTTGTCAACCCAGCTCTGCATCCTATCAATATCCCTCTGTAAGCTTCGACAGCCCTCCACACTATCCACAGCACCACTGATCTTTGCGTCATCTGCAAACTTGCTAACCCACCCTTCCACCCCCTCATCTAAGTCATTAATAAATATCACAAAAAGTAGAGGTCCCAGAACCAATCCCTGTGGGACACCACTAGTCACAGTGGTGGAGGGAGTGTATTCCAATCCGAATACACTCCCTCCACCACAACCCTTTGCTTTCTACAGGCAAGCCAATTCTGAATCCACATGGCCAAGCCTCCCTGGATCCCTTGGCCTCTGACCTTCTGAAGAAGCCTACCATGCCGAACCTTGTCAAACGCCCTACTAAGATCCATGTAGACCACATCTACTGCACTACCCTTAACAATCTTCCTGGTCAGCACCTCAAAGAACCCTATCAGGCTAGTGAGGCAAGATCTTCTCTTCACAAATCCCTAATCAGTCCATGATTCTCAAAATGCTCATAGATCTTATCTCTAAGAATCCTTTCCAACAGCTTACCCACCACAGACGTAAGGCTCACTGGTCTGTAATTCCCTGGACTATCTCTACTACCTTTTTTGAACAAGGGTACAATATTCACCACCCTCCAATCCTCCAGTACCA
Organism: Pristis pectinata; assembly: GCF_009764475.1. NCBI lineage: Eukaryota > Metazoa > Chordata > Chondrichthyes > Rhinopristiformes > Pristidae > Pristis > Pristis pectinata. The sequence goes on from NC_067413.1 coordinate 58,394,814, forward strand.
TCCCCGTGGACAATGAGGACTCAAAGATCCTAGTGAATGGTTCAGCAATCTCCTCCCTCACCTCACGAAGCAGCCTGGGGAATATTCCGTCAGGCCCCAGGATCTTATTGTCCTAATATTTTCTAACAGCTCCAACACATCCTCTCTCTTGATATCCACATACTCTCGAACATTACCCTTACCAACACTGTCCTCAGCGTCATCAAGACCCCTCTCCTTGGTGAATACTGAAGAGAAGTATTCATTGAGAACCTCACCCACTTCCACAGCTTCCAGGCACATCTTCCCACCTTTGTCTTTAATTAGACCCACCTTTACTCTAGCCATCCTTCTGCTCTTCACGTACGAGTAAAAAGCCTTGGGATTCTCCTTAACCCTACTCGCCAAAGCCTTTTCATGTCCCCTTCTCACTCTCCTCAGCCCCTTCTTAGGTTCCCTCCTTGCTACTCCATATTCCTCATGAGCCCTGTCTGATCCCTGCTGCTTACACCTTATGTATGCTGCCGCCTTCTTCCTAACTAGTTGTTCCACCTCCCTTGTCACCCATGGTTCCTTCACCCTGCCATTCATTCTCTGCCTCACTGGGACAAATTTATCCCTAACATCCTGCAAAAGATCCCTGAACAATGACCACATCTCCATAGTATACTTCCCTTCAAAAATGTCATCCCAATTCACACTTTCAAGTTCTTGCCTTATAGCCCCATAATTCGCTTTTCCCCAATTAAATATCTTCCCGTCCTCTTTGCTCCCATCCCTGTCCATGACAATTCTAAAGGTTATGGAGCAGTGGTCGCTGTCCCCCAAATGCTCACCCAGTGATAGATCTGTCACCTGATCCGGTTCATTACCTAAAACTAGATCTAATATGGCATTCCCTCTAGTCGGCCTGTCAACATACTTTGACAGGAATCCGTCCTGTATGCACTTAAACTCCGCCCCATCTAAACCTTTGGCACTAAGCAGGTGCCAATCAATATTTGGGAAGTTGAAGTCTCTCACTATAATAACACTGTTATTTTACACATCTTTCCAAAATCTGCCTCCCAATCTGCTCCTCAGTATCCCTACTGCTACCAGGGGGCCTATAGAATACTCCCAGTAGAGTAACTGCTCCTTTCTTGTTCCTAGCTTCCACCCATATTGACTCTAGAGAGGATCCTTCTACATTATCCACCCTTTCTGCCGCTGTAATAGTATCCCTGCCCAGTATCGCCATCCACAATAACATAGTCCCATGTACTTATCCAAGCTCTCAGTTCATCTCCCTTATTCCTGATGCTTCTTGCATTTAAGTAAATGCACTTTAGCCCATCTGCCTTACTACTTCTATAGCCTGTACTCTGCTTCTCCTTCCTCAAAACCTCTCTACCTGTTAGATCTGACTTTTCCCCATCCCCTCCTTCCTCTGACCTACTCCTCTGGTTCCCATCCCCCTCGCAAACTAGTTTAAACCCTCCTGAACCACTGTAGCAAACCTGGTTGCAAGGATATTGCCCCCCCCCCCTCAGGTTTGGGTGTAACCCATCCTCTCTGTACAGGCCCCACCTTCCCCTGAAGAGAACCCAATGATCCAAAAATCTAAAACCCTCCCTCCTGCACCAACTTCTCAGCCATGCACTTATTTGCCATCTCCTCCTATTCCTACCTTCACTATCGTGTGGCACTGGCAGCAATCCCGAGATTGCTACCCTCAAGGTCCTGTTCTTCAGCCTTCTGCCTAGCTCACTAAACTCACTTTTCAGGACCTCATCCCTCTTCCTACCTATGTTGTTGGTACCAACATGAACCACGACTTCTGGCTGTTCTCCCTCCCGCTTTAGAATCCTGTGGACCCGATCAGTGACATCCCAGACCCCGACACCTGGGAGGCAACAGGCCATCCGGGATCCATGCTCACTGCCACAGAACCTCCTATCTGTTTCCCTGACTATTGAGTCTCCTATCACTACTGCCTTCCTCTTCTCCTCCCCTTCTGAGCAGTAGGACCAGTCCCAGTGCCAGAGACCTGGCTACTGCTGCTAGGCCCTGCAGGTCATTCCACCAACATTCTCTCCCCCCCCCCCCCCCCCCCCCCAAACAGCTTCCAAAGCAGAAAACCTGTTATTGAGGGGAACAGCCTCCAGGGCCCTCTGCACTATCTCCCTGTTCATTTTCTTTTTGCTTTTCCCTCCCCTGACAGTCACCTTTCTATCTACTTCCTGGACTCCAGAAGTACCTGCTGTAAGGAAGGTGACTGTCTCCTGATGTACAGTATCTACATAACTCTCTCCCTCCCGGATGCTCCGCAGTGTTTGAAGCTGCAACTCCAGCTCATCAATTTTGAGCTGAAGTTCCTCCAGCCTCAAGCACTTACTGCAGATGTGGCCGTCATGGACCGCAACAAGGTCCACGAGCTCCCACATCAAGCAGCTGCAGCACACCACCATGTCCTCCATGTGAACTAATTCTTCTCCCCCCCCCCACCCCCCCAACTAGTTTTTCCCTACTTAAAAATTTCTAACAGATAACAGGTAAACCTTACCTTTACTTACCAGTTACTCACCTGCCTCACCCCTTTAAGCTGAAGCCCCTTGAGCCAAAGCCCAAATCACTCTGCTCCCACTCACTCTGCTGCCAGCTCTGACTAAGAACACATATTATCAGTGTTTCAGTTAATTTGCCAGAAGGTGGCAGTATGATGGTCAAAGCTGTAAAAGCAAGACAAATGATGATTTAAAATACTATTGTATTGATTTGTGCAAAGTAAGCAAATTTATTCACACCAAAATATGTATGTTACACCTTGATGAAAGCTGATTTGAGAAAAAGGTAAGGTTTATTTTGATCTTTAACTTGCATCTCACGTCAGTATATTCTGTTTATTATTCCAGATTCTTTGCTGTTTTATAATTTTGCATTTTTTGGTTTTACTACTTGTAAAAAGATTATGATAGTTAATATTAATGGGGTATTACTAAAAGGCAAATATTTTAGTTCGACAAAGATTTTCTACTTGAAAATTACCCTTATAGGGTTTATGGTGAACATCTTTAAAAGTCCTTGCATAGTCACAGCTTGCACTATGCATTATGAATGATTTTTCTTAATTGAAATAACCTGGTGTGGCAACTCAATGGACTAAGGTAACAGACAATGTGCATGTGAAATGAAAATAGAATGAGTCAATGCTCATTAACTGTCAGGAGGAAGGAAAGTTCAGAGGAACATGGTGATCGTAGTGAAATCTGTAAATATAGATACCTGATGTTAACTTACCAAAAAATCAGGATACATAAATAGGCTGCTTAGAGTTTTATCCTTAGTCACTGAGGCCTCAATTATGTGAGCCAGGAACATGATAACAATACTATTTGCATTGCAACTAAATGATAAATTGTATGGTGAATTCTGTGTATTATGCAACAAGAAAGAGACTATTGCAATTGTGAACTTTTCAGGATGTTGTCCAGTGTGATTCCATGACTGCTCAAGAATAGTCTATAGTACAGTATAGTACAGCCTTAAAGGTTTTTTTCTTCCTAATGGATGAAGTTGGCTGAGGTGAGAATTGAGTTACCTTCAATTCAGAGACTGCTAGACTGGGATAGTAAGGTGAAACAAGCCTGCTTGGCAGAAATGTATGTTATGTGGGATTCTAATCAAATTTTCACTCAGTCGAGGTGTGCTATCTGAAAGGGTAAGGTCTCCACACATTTAAAACATTCATGCATGATCAGTTGAGATAACAAAGTATAAGTTAGCTGAGTTTCATGATGCTGTGATGGGACCATAAAGCCTACCTGGAAAGCTAGCATAATGCAGAGAAAGATGGTGAAATAGATGATAAACACTGAATACAGCATTTGTATTGCACAAAGCTAGTATTTCATATGTTCATAATATTTCATATGTTCATAATATTTCATATATTTAGGAGATATCCACCCTGACTTGGTCTTTTGAAATTATGCCCCACCACAAAGATACATCGTGTACCCTTATGAAGGATAGTTAAAGCTTTCTGAGATCCCAGTGCCAGAATGCAGTCTTTTGCATAGATCTAATAGACAAATAACATTGAGATAACACAAGACAAAGGCTGTGGGAATTACAATTGCCAGCTCAAAGGTTTTCTCATGGTCTCCCTAACTTTACACTTTAATGCTATTTGCTTTTATCTTTCAGCTGAAATACAGTTACACCAAGTCTTGCATTAACTCTTGCTTTTTAGTAACTATAATTATTTCACAAATTTGCTTAAGTGAGTGAAAGGTTCATAAGAACATTTTGATCATAGCAAAAGAAAACAACTATAATTATTTTTTAATCTTGATAAAATAAATGTATAGTCATCAAGCAGATTGGCCTAATAATGCCACAACTACGCAAATAGTAAAAGAACAATCTATTGTTCGACAATAACACCAACAGTAAGTATGTCGAGCTGACTTATTGACATTTTCCAGAATCCTGTTGTCGGCTGATTTTTTTAAAAAGCTTTCTATTTGCTACAAAATGGGATCTTTAACATGAAGTGGACTACTCGTACCTTTCCTGAAAACGTATTTAACAAGGACTTCTCTCATTCACCTTTCTATAAGAATGAAAGATCAGAGCTTTTCAATTTTCTTTTCATATTTCAGATTGAGCTGAACTTGTAGCATGGTTTAAAGGTCGGCACAACATGGTGGGCCGAAGGGCCTGTATTGTGCTGTACTGTTCTATGGATTCTATGGAATGTCCTGATACTGGATCTTCAACTTAGATGTTACATCTTTCTTTAGAATCAGACCAACTGTAAAATGTCCATTGTGGACTAAAGAGAGACCATAAATATGCAAGAAGACAGCCTCTGATTTAAATTCCTGTTTTGTCAGTACGGCTCAGCATTCTTTTTCTTTATTTCCTGCTCCACAATGACTACATTTTCATCTGTTGAATGAATACATCCAGAGCGGCTTAATCATAACAATGTTTTGTGCTTAGCACTGCTATTTTCCTGGAAATTAAATAAGCTTTTGGCATGGTTCGATGGTTCTATTTTATGAAGAGCTTACGTTTATACACCAGCATCATTATACGATAAATCTCTCATAAGGTTATTTACAATGTAGATTTATTATATGCCACAAAATTTGTACAGTGCCAAATTGTATTATTTTAAAATTGTATAATTTGAGGAAAAACCTACTAGTTCAGTGCTATGTGCTCTACCAAATGATCTGAATGTCCGCAGAAACCATAATTGCCAAGAGGGTGACTGGTGGGGAGAGATGGGTGGACAAGGGAGTCGCTGAGAGACTGAGGAAGTGGGTGAGGGGGGAGGGGAAGATGTGGGGGAGGGTGGAAGGCCAGAGAACCTTGCATCAGTGGTGGGGAAATTATTGGAGAAGATTCTTAGGAACAGGATTTACTTGCATTTGGAAAAACATGGACTATTAGGGACAGTCAGCATGGTTTTCTGTGGGGAAGGTCCTGTCTCTCAAATGTGGGTTTTTTGAGGAAGTGACAAAGATGATTGATGAGGGTAGGGCAGTGGATGTTGTCTACATGGACTTTAGAAAAGGTCCTTCATGATGGGCTGTAGTACTAGACGGGTGTTTTTCCTGACTGGAGGTCTGTGACCAGTGCTGTTCCACAAGGATCAGTACTGGGACCTCTGTAATATATAAAGAGTTGTATGAAAATATAGGTGGTCTGATTCGTAACTTTGCAGATGACACGAAAATTGGTGGAGTTGTGGATAGTGAGGATGGTTATCAAAGGATACAGAAAGATATAGATCAGTTGGCAATTGAGAGAGAAATGGCCAATGGAGTTTAATCTGGACAAATGTGTGGTGTGCATTTTGGAAGGTCAAATGCAAGAGGAAAGTATATAGTAAACAGTGGGACCCATAGTGGAACTGATGGAGGGATATTGGAGTGCAAGTCCATAGCTCTCTGAAAGTAGCACAAGTGGATAGGGTGATAAAGAACACATACAGCCTTAATCAGCTTGGGCATTGAGTATAACAGTTGGGAAGTTCTGTTGCAGCTGCATAAAACTTTGGTTAGGCCATATTTGGAGTATTGTGTGCAGTTCTGGTCGCCACACTATAAGAAGGAGAGGGAGACTTTGGAGAGGATGCAGAAAAGGTTTACCAGGATATTGCCTGGATTGGAGTGTATTAGCTAAATGGAGAGGTTGGACAAACCTGGATTGTTTTCTCTGGAGTGTTGGACACTGACGGGTGACGTATTAAACGTATACAAAATTATGAGAAGCATAGAGGGTAGATAGTGCCTTTTCCCCAGGGTGGAAATGTCAAGTACTAGAGGACATAGGTTTAATGTGAGAGAGGGAAAGTTTAAAGGAGATTTGTGAGGCAAGTCTTCACACACAGTGGTAAGTGCATGGAACGTGCTGCCAGGGGAGGTGATAGGAACAGATACAATTGCAACTTTTCATAGAATCCATAGAACAGTACAGCACAATACAGGCCCTTCGGCCCACCATGTTGTGTCAACCTTTAAACCATGCTACAAGTTCAGCTCAATCTGAAATATGAAAAAAGATTGAAAAGCTCTGATCTTTCATTCTTATAGAAAGGTGAATGAGAGAAGTCCTTGTTAAATACGTTTTCAGGAAAGGTACGAGTAGTCCACTTCATGTTAAAGATCCCATTTTGTAGCAAATATTTAAGAGGCATTTAGACAGATACATGAATTGGCTTCTGAAATGGCCCAGCAAGTCTTTCAGTTGTATCACCACCCCAAGTGAAAACCTGAAAGACTTGAGGCATTGAACAATAATCTCTGCAGTGAGCACCAAATCACAGAAATTATTTTGAAACTATTCAGATCCCCATGACATAAAGATTATTCTAGGTGGTACAGATAAGGTGAAACACTTATTCTATCGATGACCATTTTCACTTGCATATATACAAAATTATGGTATCTGCCAATGTTCGGATTATTTGATATAGCACATATATAAAGAGTTCTCCTAAAAGGAATGAAATATCTTCCTGTGGACCGTAAAATGGATTTTGTTGAAAGGGAAATGTTTTTACTCTATATCAATCTATCAGTGAACATTCTAAAATCAGGAGTTATCTTTAGATAGGAATTCCATCTTTGTCAAAGCCTATATGTACATTAAACCGATCATGGTAAAGTTTGGAGAACTTGAGCAAAATGGTGGTTGACAACTTATTACAGGTTATATTCTCATTTCCAGCAGGTTAGCTTGTTTGTTCGTTAACTGCTCATGAGGAATTTCCACTATCTTAGAAAAATTCTGGGAAATATTCTGCAAGTTGGTTATACTTTGTGGAGAAACGAACAGCCAAAGTTTCAGGTCAATGGACCACCATTATTTACTGTTTTCCTCGTGAGATTCAAGAATCAAGAATATTCTCCCTTGCGTAATGTTCCTTTATGGGTTCAAACTTCAGCACAATGTGCTTATTGATGCAAGTTTAAAATGAAAAGTGGCAGATTTGTTATGTTAACTGTCTCAAAAATGCATTAGCTAAATAATTTTACAGATGATCAAGCATTACTGGTTTAGTTTTCCTATGTCAAATTTGCTTAATATACAAGGTAATCCTGGAATACATAGACTTCTCCCTTTTTTTTTCAACTTCTTAAAAAAAACTTTCCTTAACTCTTCTCTTCTGTTTCACTTTCACCTCCAAAAAGTGAGAAAAATAACACTCAAAACATCTGGTTCGACAGTCTGCTGCTTCAATCCCATCTCTTGTCCACGAAACTAAACTTTCCTGAAGCTTACCTATGGTGCTAACTCTTATTCTAATTTATTTCATATCTACCATCTGGCCCATTCAAATCTCAAAACTGCAAGCAATTTTCTTTCCTTGCTGCTATGCTGATATTTTAAATGGTTCCCTATCCTAGGAATTGATATTTTCAATTCTGCCAAAAATTATCTTCATTCTTAATAAGATCTTCGATCCATTTGTCCCAGCAAATTCTTTCCACTGAAAGCACTGGCACCTCCCAAATGCTTTCATCTTTCTTGCAATTTGGTGTTGCCCCTCAGCAGCAGCAGCATCCATAAACTGGTTCCACATGTTCACTGATGAGATCCTGCCACATCTCACTACCACTACAGGGTCTGTGTATGGTGCAAAATTTATTCCAAATAAATATCTGAAGACTAAAGCCAAAGTCTTCCCAGCTGCAGTCACAAACTGCATGTCCAGCCATTAATTCCATTGCCCCTTCCTGGCCACCATCTCCTGTTGAACTTTGCAATTTTGCAATGCTTTTTGATTGTTAACTATACTAACCTCTCCAATACAAAAAACACTTTAATTGTGCATATTTTTTGGTCCTGCCTTAGCCCTAGCCAAAGAAAGCTTCATCTATCATCTTGTTACCTTCTGTCTCAACTGTCCAATGCACTGTTGGTCAACTTTCCATTTTCTACCTTCTGTACATTTATCTCATTCTAAAACGTCAGCAGTTAATGAAAGTCTGAAATTCCCTCCCTAAAAAAAATCTTTGATTATATTTTTGATGGCCTGTCAAATATTTTGTTGTTTTTGTTTTGAATAGACCCCAGTGAGGGCCTTGAAATATTTTACTACAATAAAAGTATTATATAAATACAAATTGCTGTAATGGAAACAACAGTGATGAGTTGCTACCTAAGTTGCTGTGTTCCTCACTTTTTCTTGTCCACATTAATTCTGTAAGTTAGATTGTTACTTAGATCTCTGAGATGAGAACTATTAAGATGTTAGTGAACAACTCCATCCTTTCAAAGGGTTCCAGCCGAACAGGCACATCTTTTTGTTCAAAGAATACAAAGAACAACACTGTATTTCACAGAATATCAACTATATAGCTTTCCTACTTGTAGACCCATCATTTGGAGGAACCTTTCCAAGAATCATGCGAATTAATACCTTAACTTCCCTTCCAATGGTGCAGTAAACCGTATGTTGTGTTAAATTCTGGCAGTACTTACTAAAACTGCCCAAACCTCTGTTCCGATCGTTAGGTTTAAGTTCTCTGGATTGATTGTATACATTCAGCAATACTGTAAAGTTTATATTAGCCATATAAACTCAAAAAATATTGATTGCTCAGAAGTTTAATATCAGACACATTAGAGTCCCGGCTCTGGATTTGTTTATTTTGAAATCCCTCTGCATCGCTAATCTTTTACTGCCATTTATCAAAACTCACCGCTCCGACCTCGATTTTCCTTCTCGGTCAATGCGATGACAAAGCTCATTTTCTTAAAATTTAAATTCAAATCCGTTTATGTGTCAGGTAACAAGAGCGCAAATGCAGCACAGCACTGCACACAGAGCGAGAGAGCTGTGCCAGGATCTCTTCAGGTCAGTCTGACACAGGTTTGGCCTTGACTCTGACACGTTGCCTTGGGTATTACGATTTAAATTTGGAGCATGGAAAGGATAATGAAAATACATTCTGGAATGACAGGAGCCAGACAAGCGCGGGAGGTCGAGAAATCTAAATTATCTTGCAATCTATCAAGCTATTATTCGAAAGAGAGAGAGCTGAAGACTGGATTGGTGGGGTTTAGTCAAGGGGTGGGCAGGAATCCATTGGAAAGATGTCCTCAGCTGCTGACACACTGACGGACGACACATCACGTCACTGCAGTACCTGTTGTTGTGGTTGGCAAGGCAACCGTTCCAGGTGACGGACCTGTCGGTTATCCAGTTGATAACCCCCTCCTCTCAATGCAACTTCTCTGTGAGTATTTCATTCTGAAAAACACCCCCCCTCCCCCCCACAATAATACACGTTACCCCATGTGTTGAAGAAACTAGGCTCTTTTCATTGTGGGAAAGCATTTCCGAGACTGCCTTAATTTCTTTCTTGCGGCTTGTTTTAAATCTTGTATTTGTCCCAGGACCCCTCCCCCCACTTCACAAACTCCGGTTAATCTGACACCGCAGCCCGATTTGTTTTTATTTTGTTAACGATTTTTCATTCCCTCTGTATTTCTTCAGCAGGTTTACTTTCATACATCCCGATCGGACGTTCCCTTCTCGGTGAGCCCACTGCCCCAGGTGTCGTGCTGCGGGGACGCCGCTAATCCCCCTGCCCGCTCGCCCGCTCCTCAGCTGCCTCTCCGCGCCGGGAAGAGCTCGCGACCAACGGAAGGGCACGTGCGGTGTGACGAAGGGTTGGGCGAGCGGCTCGAGCTGTGCTGAGGGCACTGCCGCACCTGACGGAGGCGGGCGACTGGCGCGTGGGAGGCGCTCGAGGGAGGAGGGGATGGCGGAGGTGAAAGGCGTTGCTCAAACCGGGTGAGTACCGACCGTTCGGGTCTGACCGCTGTCGAGATGGGTTTCTTTCACTCTCACACCCACTCTCTCTCTCAATGCTCCTGTGCCGCAGGCCAACCACCCAGTAAACTGTTGGCGTCACCTGAGATTACGCGGTGTGCAAACACCCAGCTGTCGTTAAGCATTGGGGTGGTCTGAAATTTAAATACTGCACCTACCGTTTAGAATCGGGGTGCGGGGGGCCTTCAACCACCCCCCCCCCCCCTTTGCCGGGCGTCCCCCTCCTCTTACACAGCAGCCTTTCCGTGTACCGTTGTGCTCCCTCTTTTTCTTCGTGCGAAAGCCGGGGGTAGTGTGCCTAAAGACTGTTCAACTGTGAGGGCATCGCAATTGTGAGCGATTTCCTCCGTGTAATCGGGAGTGGGACTACTCCGGAGGCAAACGTGCCGGTACTTTTCAGTGATCCAAGACCAGGGAGCAAACTTCAGGGCTGTGTGATGGTACACACCACTGTACAGTTTAATCTCTGAGCCATCTGAAGAGCTCTATCATATGAGGTTAATAATGTGGAAGAAAACGTTGTTTAAAACATTCGTTCTTTTATAAGATGACATTTAGGGTAAAATTATTTTGACTTTTTAAATTATTGCTGCTATTGAAGGCTCTTGAAAGGCTTGAAGAGCACACCCAATAACAGCAGCATAATTTTAAATGGACCTGCTTCAAATGCCTCCATGTTCACCCCCTCCCTCTCTCCGCTCCGAGAAATCACATAATTGGAGAAGTACACGAAGATTATTATTCAGAGGCATAATGAAAAATGACAAGTCTTTAACAAAAAAATAAAAATTAGAAAATGAAAAAATTATATAAGATTTATTTTGAAGGGTAGGAGGATAATGATGCATAGGTATCCAGGGAAAGGATTTGAGAGCATGGAGCCTCGGCATCAAAAGCTGCAAATGTCAACTGGCTCGGCATCTATATCCTCTCTTTGGAAATATTTCCAGATTTTCATTGCCCTTTATGTGAATGAATGTTTTGTGGCTTCACTTCTCGATGACTTGGCTCATATTTAATAATTATACTTTCTTGCTCTTAATTTCCCTCATGGAGAAGCCTCCTTGTATCTCATCATTCCTTGGCTTTGTAAATTCATTTTAATGCCACCAATTCCCTTTTAAAAAAAAATCCCTGGCTTGATTCCATTGAATCTGTGCTGTACCCCTCCAGGTTCTTGTATCTTTAAGGTTTGGTGTTTAAAGTTAAATGTAATACTTCCAGATAGCATCTAGCTATAAGGTCTGACTTGGTACAGTTAAAACATCATTTTGGAACTTAAATCACTCGAGAAATAGCAACAAGTTATACCATCCTCATTTATTATTGCTTGAAATTGTGCACTGATTTTTAACAAATTTTGCCTATGGGCATCCAGGTCCCTGCATCTCCTAAATACAGTGATTAAAAAAATATATTAATTTGTCTTTTATGGATACAAAGTGGATGAACTCCGACCTTCCCACATTGAACCCAATTTCTCACAGATTTGCTCAGTCACTCAGTCTGCATAATCCAGCTGTTTAGTTCCTTGAACCTGTTCCGTTGTCCAGTGGCTGATCCATTGCTTTCCCACTTCTTTCCTATATTTTTTAAATATAGTTTGTTAATAAAAATCTGTCAATCTAAGATTTAAAATGAACAATTATCCCAATCTCTCTTCTTGTAAATAGAAGACAATTCCAGATCCAGATAGCAGCCAATACATATGAAAGAATTTCCAACCTCAGTCCCGTGAGGTCTGATTGCAATTTATGCGTTATGTCCCCTAGTTTTGGCAAAAATCAATTTTTAGCTTTTTCCATGTTTGTTCACCTTGGTATCCAGACATTTTAAATCAAATTGCCTATTAAATTTCAAAATGTTGGTGAACACTGCCTGAGCTTTTGTGATCTCAGCAAGTAATTTAACCTTTTGGAGTTCATGGCAAACTGAAAGCAAAAACTGGAGATGCTGTAAATCTAAAATAAAAACTGAAAACACTGGAAATACTTAACATTTCAGGTAGTATTTGTTTGGATAACCACACCTGCTCTGTATCCAAAGTATCCAGAGATGGCCAGAACTACTTACTATATTGCAGACTTGGTATATGTCTGCTATAAGTTACATCCCCTTGAAACCAATGTTATTGATATCAAAGGCAGCATTCCATTAAACGTTTTGATTAATTTCTATTCTAGTCTGTGGTATTTTAATGTACTTTGTACATGAGCTCCAAAATCTCTTTGGTTTCCATTTGTTTACAGATAATCCTTTAAAAAGCAAGCTCTTCTATCCTTTTTAAGTCCAAACTGGGTGGCTTGATGTTTGCTTATTTTGAAATTGATTTGCTACTTTTTTGCTGACTTGCCTAAACTATTAATTTCTAATTGTAAATTAATATTCCCAATATTAATATCAGCAATATTTACTTTGGCAATTTTAAAATTGCAAACTTGAATAAGTGGGTTTCTGAGTCATAACCAAAGTGTTTTTATAAATATAATGAACAGTTATATCTGCAATGAAAATCCTTGCTGGACTCCATTAGTCATGATACGTGTATCAATCTATAGTTTTCTATCTCTCTTCTGCTGCTCAGCCAGTTTCATAACAATGTCAATAATCTTATCCCAAGCCAAATGTTGAGCTTGATAGCACAGACAGGATATAAACTACAAAAATAATGGAGGGATTGTTATGGGTGCAACAGCTGGGTATGACTGGAATCCAGAACAGGAAGTCCCATTCAAATGGTTGATAAAAATAAGACATTGAAAGAGAACTTTGTGATCAGCCATGTAAAAGGCTACATAGATCCCAAGGAAGATGTAATTACTCATGTAGGCTACCCCAGAAGCACTTCCAAAACCTCTACCACCAAAAGATCTAGGGCAACAGGTGCATGGGATCACCACACCACCACCTGTAGGATCCCCTCCAAATCGCACACTATCCTGATTTGGAAATATGTTGATGGTCCTATGTTGTTGCTGGGTACTGAAACTGCTAGCCAACAACATTGTGAGAGTATTGTTCCCAATAAGATTGCAGAGGTTCAAGAAGGGGGCTCACCACCACCTTTGCAATGAAAGATGGGAAAATAAATGCTGGTATTGCTGGTGTTCGTGATGCCTAGATCTTGAAAATGGATTAAAGAAAGGACAATGATACATCATTGCTACAGTCACAAAATGTTCTTTATGACTTTGTTTAGTACTATTGTGGCAGAACCTGAAGGATGTTGCAGGAGAGATGTCATAAATGTGAAAGTTGATTCTGTAAGTTGAAAAGAAAAGGGTGGTTGAGGATGATTAGGCAGCTTGCAGCAATGGAATGATTTGAGGATGTAGTTTTGAAGGGGAAAGGGTTCCAATTTCCAAGTTATGAGGAGACATTAGAAATGAGTAGTTCAGTAGGAATATGATCATGTAAACAAAAATTACAAGCTCAATGAGTGGCCACAGTAAACTGGCTAAGAAATTAAAGACAAGGACACTGAGCTAATTCATAGTGGTGATGGGGGTGGTGTGAGAATTTGGAGGGATGAATAATATGAGTAAGAAGGGATGATGCAGAGACAGCTGAAGCGATTTAAGGGTTTGTTGTGAAGTTTTCAAGCTTGTGCTAACTTTTGGGACATGATAATTGTATAGCAGGGTGGTGCTGCTACAGCAAAGAAGGGATTAAGTTGGTAATGGAAAAATAAGTCGGTTAGCTTGATAACTTGATGTGGCGAGTTATGTATGAGGCTGGATTCTAATGCACCCAAAAGATTGTGCTAAATGGGCAGTACAGCAGAATACCCACTTTATCCCACCATCTGCTGAAAACTTGATCAAAAATGTGTCACCTGGTTGTTTGGTCCAAAGCTAGATATGTGAGGACAGGAAGATTGCTGATCATGACCTGATTTAATGTGTTGTTTCTAGGAAGAGGTTGTGATAGTGGAGAAGCATTGGAGCTCAGTACTGTGGGTAGATTGGGGAAAGGCATTATAGCCTAATCCTATGGTTGGTGGTGTGGGCAAGAGGATTCAGATATCAATGGTGTTGGTTGTGGGTGGGATATTGCTGAAATGCATCAGGCCAGGCGTTGTGATAGTGGTGGAATGGACAGTGGGTAGGTGTTGGAGCACAGTGCTGTGATTGTGAGAGAACAATGGTGTAAGGGTTTTGGAGGAAGGGTGAGGTTGGCAAGGAAGTACTGGAGCTTAATTAATAGGGTTGGAGGGGAATTGAGGGAAGGTACATTAGAAACCTTATTCCTTGAGTTGAGGTTGGGGAGAGGGTTTGATAATGTCTTTGAGTTGTGGGGTAAGTGCAACATTGTGCTGAGGAGCAGGAACAGGGATGTGGTAAGATGGGAGTTGGAAATTGAGGGTTCCATGAACGGCATGAGAAAATTGTAGGATTGCAGGATTAGGCTTTGGGTCATGGGGAGGAGGTAGGAATTGATGAGTTGGGAGATCAGGGGTACCAAGGCCTGCTTATTGAGGGCAACACACAAACCACTGAAGTAACTCAGCAGATTGGGCAGCATCTATGGAGGGAAATGGACAGTCAACGTTTTGGGTCGAGACCATACAACCAACACCCTCCTCCATCTGGCAGAACTTGTGTTTATCCTCAGTGTTTCTCTTTTGGCTACTTCCACTTTCTTCAGACCAAAGGTGTAGCCATGGACACTCGCATGAGCCCCACTTACAGTATGCCTGCCTTTTTGGCTGTAGGGAGCAGTCTATGTTCCAAACCTACACTGGCACCATTCCTCAACTCTTGCTCCACTACATTGATGACTGCATTGGTGCCTCTCCCTGCACCCCCATGTGGAACTTGTCAATTTTATCAACATTGCTAAATTTTGCTGCTTTGCTCATTGAGGGATTGTGATTGGAAAGTGATGAAACTGGGGATTGAGAGTGGTTATAGCTAGAAGGGGATGCAAGGTAAGCAAGTGTCTTGCCGCATGTGGGTCTCCGTACGGTGCTTGCTAGGAAGACCAGGTCCTTTTGTGAGTGCCCAATAATGGTCACTAGCAACTGTTTCTTCTCCGTGCTCGAAAAAGAACACCTCATGATTCACCCTGAGGCAGAAAGGTCACAGGGTAAAAATGGTTCTCCTTGCCTGAGGTGCCTCATTGAAATTCTGGAATAATATGAAACAATCTGGAAATGGCTATTATAGAGTGGGGAATGAAATTTTAATTGTGTAACATTGAAACGAACTGAATTACATGATTATGTTTCTCAGCAATTTTTTTTAAACAAATGCAAAATAATACAAAGACTTGCCCCGTATATAATTTGTATTTAAAGTAAATTTTGTGTTAGTGACTAATCATGTAAATTGTACTGAGAGGGAAAAAAATCAGCACAACCTAATGGAAATTCCTGCCTAATGTCTTAAATTATTTAGGTTTTCTCTATAGTAAATATAGATCGCATTTTTTATTTGTTATTTGTTTTATAAGGATGATTTTTTTTGTCCAATAAAATCAAACACTTTCAACCACGTTTAAAGACACCTACGTTAGACTATTGTTTATTGACTACAGCTCCGCCTTCAATACTATAATTCCAAGCAAACTCATCACCAAACCCCGAGACCTGGGACTCAACACCTCCCTCTGCAACTGGATCCTTGACTGTCTGACCAACAGACCACAATCAGTGTGCATAGGCAGCAACACCTCCAGCATGATTATTCTCAACACTGGTACCCCACAAGGCTGCGTCCTCAGCCCTCTACTCTGCTCCCTATATACTCATGACTGCATGACCAGATTCTGCGCTAACTCCATCTACATGTTTGCAGATGATACCACCGTAGTAGGCCATATCTCAAATAATGATGAGTCAGAGTACAGGAAGGAGATAGAGAGCTTAGTGACATGGTGTCATGACAACAACCTTTCCCTCAATGTCAGCAAAACAAAAGAGCTGGTCATTGACTTCAGGAAAGGGAACAGTGTACATGCACCTGTCTTCATCAATGGCGCTGAGGTCGAGAGGGTTGAGAGCTTCAAGTTCCTTGGAGTGAACATCACCAATAGCCTGTCCTGGTCCAACCACGTAGACGCCACAGCCAAGAAATCTCACCAGAACCTCTGCTTCCTCAGGAGGCTAAAGAAATTTGGTTTGTCCCCTTTGACACTCACCAACTTTTATCAATGCACCATAGAAAGCTATCTGGATGCATCACGCCTTGGTATGGCAACTGCTCTGCCTAGGACTGCAAGAAACTGCAGAGTTGTGGACACAGCCCAGCACATCATGGAAACCAGACTCCCCTCTATGGACTGTGTCTTTACATCTCACTGCCTTGGTGAAGCAACCAGCAGAATTAAAGACCCCATCCACCTGGGTCATTCTCTCTTCTCTCCCATCAGGCAGAAGATACAGGAGCCTGAGGGCACATACCACCAGGCTTAAGGACAGCTTCTATCCCACCATGATAAGACTATTGAACAATTCCCTTATATGATGAGATGGACTCTTGACTTCACAATCTGCCGTGTTTGACCTTGCACCTTATTGTCTACCTGTAATGCACTTCCCTCCAGCTGTGACACTTTACTCTGTATTCTGTTATTGTTTTTACCCTGTACTACCTCAATGCATTGTGTAATGAATTGATCTGTACAATCAGTATGCACGACAAGTTTTTCACTGTACCTTGGTACAAGTGATGACAATAAACCAATACCAAAGCAAGAGCACAGATATTATAGCTAAAATAAAGAATATTGTCTGTAACTGAATAATTAATTTGGTCTGTTGAGCTGGACATAATTTACATTTTGTTCAGTGGTGATAAAACAGTGGTCTAGAATTGCTCAGTGGTTGCAGAGGAATATTAAATGATCACTGCATGGAAATCCAATATTGCTCTAGACAGAAGCATTGTATGCTACTGAATCAGCCTTATGTGATGCCTTTTTCTCCATTAGTGCCAAGGAAAGGAAATTGGATAAGTCCAGAGCTGCGGTTGAATCTGGGACCTGTTCCAGATAAGAGAGGTCCTCCAGAAAGTTGGGCTTTCGGAAAATTAGGCTTTGTTTTAATATCTCATCAAAAAACAATACCATCAACATAGCAGCACTTCCTCAACACAGCAGCAAAATGTCATCATTGATTAGCTCTTCAAACTGGTGTGGTCAGTATCTTTATTCTTAGTGGTGAGATTTCTGCCTACTGAACAAAAGTTGTATTAATGCATGTTTTAAAAAGTGTCTATTTTGACCCCATTATACAGATGTCTTAATATTGAAGCTGAGTCAAGTTTATTGTCATGTGCACAAGTACGGTGAGGTACAAGTACAATGAAAAACTTGCTTGCAGCAGTATTAAAGGCATATAGGTACAGACAACACACAGAATATAAATTATACATACTATAAATGAAATATACAAGACAATGAAGAGACGGAGGAAAAAAAAAGTGTGCAAAAGCAAAACCTTGGGTCAAAAAAATGACACAATCAGAGAAAAGTCCATGGTAGTGTTAGAGGTGGTCTCCATTACGGAGGTAGGGTTCGGGATGTACAGGTCAGTTCAACACTTTGTGGGTTTTAGGAAAATAGCTGTTCCTGAACCTGGTGGTGTGGGACTTCGGGCTTCTGTACCTCCTGCCTGATGGTAGCAGCAAGACGAAGGCATGACCTGGATGCTGTGGATCCTTGATGACAGATGCCGCTGCCTTGAGGCAGCACCTCCTGTAGATGCTGTCAATGGTGGGGAGGGCTGTGCCTGTGATGGACCAAGCTGTGTTCACTACTCTCTGCAGCCTCTTGCATTCCTGTGTGTTGGAATTGCCGTACCATGCCATGATGCAACCAATAAGGATACTTTCAACAGTGCCTCTGTGGTAGTTTCTTGGAATATTTGGTGACATGCCAAATATCCTCAAGCTTCTAAGAAAGTAGAAGCACTGGTATGCTGCCTTCATGCATCTATGTGCTGGGCCTGTGACAGTTCATCTGAGATGTTAATGCCCAGGAATTTGAAGCTGCTTACTCTCTCCACCTCTGACCCACCAATGAGAACTGGCACGTGGTCTCCCGACTTCCCTCTTCTGAGGTCAACTACTTGGTTTCATTGACGTTAAGTGGGAGGTTGTTATTCTGGCACCACTCAACCAGATGTTCTATCTCACTCCTGTATGCTGACTCTTTACCACCTGTACACAATTACATTTAGACAAATAATTTTGGTGAGAACTAGAAATGTTTTCTATCCAGTTTGTTAGAAGTATCCCAAATTGTTTTACCAGCACAGGTTGCCCTATTTGGATTTCAAGCTTGAGGTTTGCTGCATTCTCTGGTTCCACTGCCTACTTGGACCTTCTATCTCTACCCTTCTACCCATCCCCCTTGCACTCCACCACCTATTTTTTTTCTTATATTTCTACCTTTCCCCTACCAATCTCTGTCTCAACACTTCATCCCCTTTCTCATCTGGCTCCATCTGCTCATCATTCTTCTCCCCCCACCCTCCACCCCTACCCCAGTTCCCCTCATCTGGTTCCACCTATTACGTTCCAGCCTCTTTCTCACCCCTCCCTCTCACTTCCATTTATTGGCTATCTTCCCTCTACACTCTCAATCTTGACCCAAAATGTCAACCATTCCTTTGCCTCTACAGATGCTGCTTGACCTGGTGAGTTCTTCTAGTTGTTTAACTTTTGCTCCAGATTCCACATCTGCAGTTTCTTGCATCTCTATTGTTTTATACAAGTTCATCACAAATTATTTGCCTTATATTTGTCACAATTTATAAAGCTATTCATTCTCAATGCTATTTTAAACATTTTCTCAATCTGCCATACTACTTTCAAAAAAAAACTATGCACATATAACCTCATTTTTCTCTAATCTTGTGTCCATTTTACAATTATGCCCTCTACTTTATATTGGCTCTTCTCATTCTTAATATTCATTTTTTAATATACTATAAATATTAGAAAATACAGTTCCTTGCTCCCCCTTGATTACCTGGAATTAGAAAATGGTATCTTACTTTTTCTGTCAGATCTTAAGATTTTGCCTGGAAAATGGGTTGGTGCTATTAGGCAGAAAAGCAATGCAAGAATTTCCTTGGATTTTAATAATGATCTTTATGGAACAACAGCAGTACTAAATTGGAGGAATCATAGGTGCATCTGAAATGGAAACAGGAGTTGGCTTTATAGTCCTTTCAGCCCGCCCTGCTATTCAATGATATCATAGTTGATCTTCAGTTTCAATTCACTTTCTTAACTGATCTCTATATTCATTGATCTCATTTGACAAAATAAGTTGTTGTGATTAATTGTGGTTATTAAAGCTTCTGTTTAGCCAAGTTAAAGACAGATTTAGAACTGATGTCAGGAAGTTCCTTAAATATATTAATGCGTGTGCAATTTTTCCTTTAGCAAGGAATATGCTGTCTTCTTTCTGTCTGTTTCCCTGCACTTACGCTGTGATTCTCTTGGATGGCAGAGTGATGTGGTGTACCTGTTTCTCAAATAATGTAACGTTTTCACACACAATTGGTTTGCATCAAGAGCTTAGTAACTCTACATGTGAATAGTTAGTGTACTGCTTTTTAAATTAACCTCTACCTCTCTTGGATGTATAAATGGTGTGAATCAATGAATTCTGAAGACTTTACAATGTGGAATGCATACATGGAAAGCAACAACCCTGGATTAATTGAAGAAAATGCCAGATAATTTGATGGGATAATGAAGTAAGATGAACTGATAGGCTTCTTCGTTTATACTTGCCTCAGGACACCTCACACCTCACAGCAGTGCCTGACTCGCTGAGTGTTTCTAGCATTTTTGGTTTTTATTTCTGATTTCCAGCAAAGCAGTTTTGTTTTATTTTCATGGATATGCCATTTGAGTTATTTGCTTTTTATTTTAGAGTGTGACAAAGGAACATGATGAAAGTAAGGCTGTGGATATGCTGTGAATGTAGATGTTTTCCAATAATACTTGTGATATGGTTATGCAATGCCTGGCACTAGAAAACAAAAGTAGGAAAGTGTGGGATTATTTTATATCAGCTACATGAGTAGAGGTTGCACCCAGATTTAGGTGATAGTAGTTGTTATTACTTTGGAAGATTGTTTGTAGTGGGTTCTTATGTGGAACTATTTTTCTTTTACTTTATGTCATATATGATCAGAAGCTTTGGGTCAGAAATACAGTGGCTAAGCTTGCTGACAATGCAAAGTTGGTGAAGATAAAGAATTTAAAGGTAGAAAATGGTAGATTTGCTTCAGAATAATTTAAGTATTACTGGAAATTGAGAAAACATATTGCAGTAGATAACCACAACAGAGAAATGGCAAATATTATATAGGGGCTAGAAATCCAGAAAGCAGTTATTATTCACTCAGAAATAATGCACCTAAAAATTAAATTAAAAAAAGAACTTGCATTTCTATGGCACTTTTTACATCCTTAAGATGACTCAAAGTCTTTCTTCATTTCATCCAAATCTACCTTGTTGCAGCCCCTGCACTTTATTTGTTTACCTCCATGCACTTTCTCTGTAGCTGTATTCTGCATTCTGTTTTCTTTCTCTACCTCAATGCACTTATGTATGGCATGATCTGCCTGGATGGCACACAAATAAAGTTTTTCACTGTATTTTGGTACATGTGACAATAATAAACCAATACACTTGGCAACATGCTTGATGCTTACAAATTTGAAAACAGAAAATGCTGGAAATACTCAGCAAGTCAAACTGCATCTATGGGAAGAGAAACAAAGCTAACATTTTAGGTCAAAGTCCCTTTGGCAGAAGATTTTGAGTATTTCCAGCATTTTCTGTTCTTATTTCAAATTTCCAGCATCTGCAGTTTTTGGTGGTTTTTCACTTGATGCTTACAATTTGTTATACTATCATGAGATGGCACTGGATGGTGCTACATTATCTTACATTTTTCATTGCATTGAAAAGCAAAAGGCTGCAGATGTTGGAAATCTGATACTCAGCAGGTCAAGCAGCATCTGGAAAGAAAGAATTGACATTTCAAAGCTATGACCTTTCATCAGATTCTTCATGTTTTTTGTTTAAGAGTATTCTAATTTAAATATTCAGTACAATATTCAATAAACACACTTATTCTTTCAATACCTCCAAATAAACACACCCATTAGCATCCATGCAATTTAAACTAATGCTTAACATTAGTTTAGATTAATGCAAACAATTTTCTCAGGTCTGATCATTGCTGTTTTTAGCTATAGCATGGTTGAGCTGTGGAATTCTTGTTCTGCAGCAGTGGGTACAGTTCATCCCTTGCTGGGTCAACCTCAATTTCACTGTCCTTGTGCTCTTCCACAGTCTTCCTCAGATGACATTTCCTGTGGCAGGAACAATTTCGCCCCATAGGATCTAGGACATGACAAATTCTGATAACTGTAGTTTTCTACCACCTCTTCTGTTTAATGGTTGAATCCCTGACATATCAATTGGTTTAAGGCATTTAGCTGATCTGTTGTAGAAGAACGTTGCTTTTCCTTTTTTCTCTCCCGTCTGTGGATTCTATTTGGACTTTTAGGTTTCATCAGCCTTGTTCAATTACAGTTCATCAGACTCTTGACTGGCCTAGAAGTGAACCCTGAGATTAGCATACTGAAATATGCATTTGTACATTCTTCTTCCATCTTGTGCTGCAGAAATTCAGCTGCTTTAACAGCATTCTCCATTTTTAATTGTCTGGTGAACAGTGTGGTGACGCAATTGGATAAGTGGATTTCTACTTGCCGGCAAACTTTGTAAACTTGACTGCAGAAAATTGTGTGCTTCATCTGGGCCACTGCATTGGGGCAAACTGAGCCTTCAGCTTGTGAATGATCGTTGTGGCTATCCCTCGAGGTCGAGGATGATAGTCTTCATTCCGTTGATCTATTTATGGGCTCTCAAGTGAAAGTAGCCCACAGAGCGAAGACGCCTGTGTGTGTATTTGTTTAACGTGTACTTGATGTTGCACTAGAAAAAGCACACGATACTTCACAAATCAACCAACTGATTCCAATGGCATGGAAACCATGACGATTGGAGCTGATGGATTTGTTGCAGCCTTCATCTGCCTTCACAGCAGTTGAGTTCAAAATAACTTTGTCCTCTTGTTCCACCGTTGAGGTCTTGGTTGGATTGTTCTTTGTCAGGGACCTCACCATCGATCTTACCGCCATGGGTGACCCTACCAGGAGCATAGCTCCAGATGGCATCGCTCTCTGGATCTCAGGACCATACAAGCTTCTCCACCACGTGAATAATAGCTAAAGTTGTGATTATATTGTTGTAGCCAGGGAGTATAGCATAGCCAGTTGTCAAAGTTTGTTTTGCCTTTCTTGTGAGTAGGACTTGTTCTGACTTGCCAGTTTGATGACAACATTGCTTTGTACAAGTCCCTGCTTCTATCAAGATCAGGCTGGCCTGGGAATGCATATTGATAAGAGGATCTGCAAGTACTTACTTCAGAAGTTTTGGTGCATTAATTGTAAATCAGTAGAGTAAAAAATGGTAGCTAGCTATTGTCAGCAAATTTTGGTGCAATGATTGTAAAAGCTAACTTTTGTGGATGCTGTGAGGGTTGTGTTGATGGAGAGGGAAGCAGAGCCAAAGTTTCAGGACAATGGCTTTCATCAGAACTGATCTTTCTCTTTCGAGGAGAGTTCTTGGAATCTTGGCTTTGGGTTGCTGGGACTAGAGGTGGGATGTTTGGCAATGGAAGGGGGCTAAAAGGAAAGGAAGTATGAAATGGGGGGGGTGGGGGGGAGAGATGTGGGGGGAGAGCCGAGATTGTGGGGACTGAGGAACCCAGGAGACAGTTAGGGGAAAGGATCCTTACCAGTGGGAGAGTAACGAACAGGGGGACATTGTTACAAAATAAGGGGCTTGTAGTTTAAAATGAGTGCGGAAAAAAACAAGAGTGTGAATTTCTGGAATATCCCTGCCCCAGAGGGTGGTGAAGGCTTAGATCATTTGATATATTTAAGGTGGAGATGGATAAATATTTAAAAGATTGAGGAATTGAGGGTTATGGGCACAGTAGAGGAGTTGAGGCCAGCATCGATCAGCCATGATCATATTGAATGGTGGGGAAGGCTTGAGGGGCATGGTGGCCTACTCCTATTTCCTTATGTTCTTGTATGGGAACAGAGGGAGTCTGAGGTTAGACTCGGGAGGGAATCAATGTGGGCAAGATTCTGTGTGTGTATCATCAGAATGTGTACTTCATATGAGTGCCCACGTAAATGTGTGTGCTAAGTCTATACAGTAAAATCTGGTGTCCTATCATCTTGGACCTCCTTGTTGACATAATCTGCTCAAACTGCTTCCTGATACTATGTTGTATTACACTGTCACCATTAGCTAGTTCTTACTTATAATTAAGTACCTCTTGTTACAATCTGTGGGTCTCGACAAATCATGTTTTGAGATATTTTTGAGCTACTTACAAGCCTGAAATTTTGTTATCGTCCATATTGGCAACACACTATGACCTCTGTTTGATGGTTACAATTGTTACTTTACTATTACATGGTGTTACTTCTCCTACAATATACTTCTGAAGTGCTCCTACAATATATTTCTGAAGTGCTATATTAAAAGAAAACATTGCAACCAATTTACCCACATTATAATTCCACAACACAATGATAGTTATATCTAGATTTAATGATGTTAGTTGAGAGATAAATTGGCCAGAACTCCCTGCTCTTTGAAGTACCATTAACTTTATTTGAGGGCACAAATAGCGCCTTAGTTTAATGCCTTTTCAAAGCAGTGCTGCATTCAACAGCACACAACTTGCACTAAGTGTCAGCATAAATTTTGTGCTCAGTTCTCTGGAATGGTACTTAAACCCCATAATCTTCTAATTGGAGATTAAATTTCTACAATTTAGCAATCTTGACTGATAGCCTTGAAATTATATATGCTGTTCTAATCCTTGTGTTTGTAGCAATTAAAGGGAAAGGAAAGAAATGATTTGCATTTACATAGCTGCTTTCCTATCCTTTCCTGGATGTTTAATAGTCATTGATTTACTTTTGAAGTATAGTTACTTCAATGATGCAGAAAATTTACAGGGCAATTTTCCCACAGTAAACTCTAAGTAATTAATGACTAAAGTAATTAAGTAGTGATGCATGAGGTACAAAGAATGAGTAAGATGTTGGGCTAACTCTACTGCTCTTCTTAAATGAACCCATGAGATCTTTTATATCCAGCTGAGGGAGCAGATAAGGTTTTGATTGCACATCTATTCTTCATTAGTCCACCATTGCCTCAAAATTGCTTTACAGTATTAGCTTATATTTTTATAGTGGACCTTGAACTCACTTATTTCTCACATTAGCCATAGCCAATATTGTATAAAGGTTTTCCAGAAAGTTTGAGAGGATAGAAAACTAGATCGAAGATCGAATAATATATCGTCCTTGTTCCTATGGAAAAGCTGAGAGTTCAGATTGTTTTATTTTGTGAATCCTGGATGAGGTATTGTTGATGTTATTCCACCTTGTCCAGAGTGATAATCCAGAGGACATCATCTATCCTTGAAGTGCTTAAATTCAAACTAATCAGATTAAATATACTGCATTGTGGGACATGTATCTATATTATAGGCTTGCTTAGGAGACGGTGAATGTTTCATCACTGAAGTTTCCCACTTTAAGCGTATTGTGGGGAGAGAGAGGATATTGGGAAGATTCTTCTAGTGTACCAAGAAATTAGTCTGACAGCAAAATATAGTTGTCCTGGTGCAGTGTCTTGACCCGAACCGTTGACAGTTCCTTCACCCTCACACTGATGCTGCCCAACCTGCTGAGTTACCCCAGCAGATTGTTTGTTGCTCCAGATTCCACATCTGCAGTGTCTCATGTCAGCAAAATATGATTACTTGACATCCTATCATATAGATTTGGTTATTTTTGTATTTAGAAATGTGCAGTTCAAACATGTTAGCATGTAACAGCTATCATTAAACATTTTATGAACCCTTGAATCCTTTTGTCAAATAGGTCTTTATAATTTGATATATTGATGCGTTTCAGTGTTTCCATCATATATTCAGGGGTGTAATGCTTCTGGCAATGTGCAATTTATTTGTATTTAAAAGTTTTCGTCTTCGCTCCCTTTAGTGAGATTCTCTAGTGAGATATTATTAGTCTGAATTTTTTAGAAAATGTGTCAAACCAGCTGGAGTAATGAATTCCTTTAATCTTCCTTCTCTGTGAGAAGGCAAAATGAATGGGTGAGATAATCATAAATACTAGAACTCTCTCATATTTTTGTCCTTACTCCTTTGCACCTCTCTTAGATTATCATTAATGCATTCTATCAGGGAAGACTCACAAAAAATATTAAAAGGAACACTGGTTTCCAAACTATTTTTAAAGTCTAGAATCCAACCCTGAAGGTTATACTTTGAAGTTTTTTAAATAAAAAAATTAAGAATTTACATTTAAAAGTGTTTGAAGGTGGTGACCAATAAAACATAGATTTATTGTGTCAGTAAAACTTGTATAATCTTGCATAAAGAAAACTATGTTCAATATTCCAAAAATTAAAATATTACTGACAATGTGAACCATTTCTCATCAAGAATTTAAGCTATATTTCTGGTATGTTAATAAGAGAAGTGTGTATTCATATTCACACACATCTTTGCAATGTCCCAAAGCACTTTAGTGCTAGAAATTATAGTTATAGAGATGATGTATGTGGTTTAATGTAATTTATAGAATTTTTGTATTATCTATTGTGTTATTGAAAGTTATTCAAATGACATGGTTTAAATTTTGCTTTCATTAGATTGTTTTATTGCATAGTTTAAAAACTACAAGTTTTAATAACAGGATATCTCCAATAATCATGGATACCACCAGGAAGGTACCAGTAATCCGCAAATCCCTCAAACCAGCAAGACCATTGCATCGTTTATCTGCTGAGATAGGTAAGTGGCACTGTTTATAGCTTTGGTAGAGCACGCTAAGTGCTCCATTTATTTTCACCACCATTCTGCCAAGGTCTTATTTAAATAAACTTGCAGAAACACTTTTGATTTTGCATATGTATTAAATTACGTAGGGCATCAACAGCATGTATTCATTATGCAATATGCTGTTGGACAGTATGACCATAACAATAAGATGAGTTAAAGTCATAGAGTTGTACAGCATGGAAACAGGCCCTTTGGCCCAACTGGACCATGCTGATCAAGATGCCCATCCAAGCTAGTCCCATTTCTGTGTTTGGCCCATATCTTTTTGAACCTTTCCTAACCATATACCCATCTAAATATCTTTTAAAAGTAGTTATTGTACCTGCTTCAACCATTTCCTCTGGTAGCTCATTCAATCTATGCGCCACCCACTATGTGTAAAAAAAAGAAGAAAAAGATGCCCCCTAAGTTCCTATTAAATCTTTCCCCTTTCACCTTAAATCTATGGCCTCTAGTTCTTTATTTTCCCAATCCTGGGAAAAAGACTGAGTTAACTCCCCCTATCTATTGCCAGATTTTATGGACCTACCAGGGACAAATTGTAGTGGTCGAGTGTCTGGCACCGAGGCAGGACCCTCATCTCAGATAGGAGGGAGGGTAAAGAGGAGAGCAGTAGTGATAGGGGATTCAATAGTTAGGGGGACAGATAGGAGATTCTGTGGGAGAGATCGAGAATCCCGGATGGTCTGTTGCCTCCCTGGTGCCAGGGTCCGTGATATCTCAGATCGAGTTCTTGATATTTTCAGGAGGGAGGGTGAGCAGCCAGATGTCATGGTCCATGTTGGGACCAATGACGTGGATAGGAAGAAGGAAGAGGTCCTGCAAAGAGAGTTTAGAGAATTAGGTGCAAAGTTAAAGGACAGGACCTCCAAGGTCGCAATCTCAGGATTGCTACCAGTGCCACGTGCTAGTGAGACTAGAAATAGGAGGATCATGCAGCTAAGTATGTGGCTAAGGAGTTGGTGCAGGAGGGAGGGCATCAGGTTTCTGGATAATTGGGCTTTGTTCCAGGGAAGGTGGGATCTGTTCTGAAGGGACGGTTTACACCTGAACTGGAAGGGGACTAACATACTTGCGGGTAGGTTTGCTAGTGCTGCTCCAGTGGGTTTAAACTAGATTTGCAGAGGGAGAGGAATCAGAGTGTTAGAGAAGAAAGTGAGAAGGAAAATCATCATGCGAGGTCTGCAGGTATGGACAGAAATCAAAGGTTTGTACATGATAGTAATGTTCTCAGGTGCATCTATTTCAATGCAAGGAGTATCGTAGGTAAGGCGGATGAGTTTGGGGCGTGGATTGGCACGTGGGATTACGATGTTGTTGCTATTAGTGAGACGTGGTTGCAGGAGGGGCAGGACTGTCAGCTTAATGTTCCGGGCTTCCATTGTTTCAGACGTGATAGAGGGGGAGGGATGAAAGGGGGAGGAGTGGAATTACTGGTCAGGGAACAGATCACAACTATGCCTAGACAGGACAGCCCAGAGGGCTCGTCTACAGAGGCCATATGGATGGAGCTGAGGAACAGGAAAGGTGTGGCCACACTAATAGGGTTGTATTATAGACCGCCCAATAGTCAGAGAGAATTGGAGGAACAAATCTGTAGGGAGATAGCAGACCGATGTAAGAAACAGAAAGTTGTAATAGTAGGGGATTTTAACTTTCCACATATTGACTGGGACTCCCACACTGCAAAAGGGTGGGATGGCTTGGAATTTGTCAGATGTGTTCAGGAAAGTTTTCTAAATCAATATATAGAGGTACCAGAGAATGCAATACTTGATCTGCTATTAGGGAACCAGGCAGGTCAGGTGACAGAAGTATGTGTAGGTGAGCATTTTGGGTCCAGTGACCATAATGCAATTAGTTTCAAGATAATTATGGATAAGGATAGGTCTGGTCCTCGAGTGGAGGTTCTAAATTGGAGAAAGGCCAATTTTGCGGAAATGAGCAAGGATCTAGGTAGGGTGGATCGGGATAAGTTGTTTTCTGGCAAGGATGTGCTCAGTAAATGGAAAGCCTTCAAAGACAAAATTTTGAGAGTGCAGAGTTTGTATGTTCCTGTCAGGATTAAAGGCAAGGGTAACAAGCATAGGGAACCTTGGTTTTCAAGGGAGATTGGTGAGCTGGTTAAGAAAAAGAGAGAGGTGTATAGCAGGTATAGGCAACTAGGAACAGATGAGGTACTTGAAGAGTATAGGAAATGTAAAGAAAATACTGAAAAAGGAAACCAGGAAGGCAAAAAGAAGACATGAGGCTGCTTTGGCAGATAATGTGAAGGTAAACCCAAAGGGTTTCTACAGGTATATTAAGAGCAAAAGGATAGTAAGAGACAGAATTGGTCCCCTAGAAGATCAGAGTGGTCATATATGTATGGAGCCTCAGGAGATGGGGGAGGTCTAAACAGTTTTTTTGCATCAGTATTTACTCAGGAAACTGGCATAGTGGATATGGAAGGAAGGGAAACAAGCACTAGTGTCATGGAACATATAGAGATTAAAAAGGAGGAGGTACTTGATGCTTTACAGCGAATAAAGGTAGATAAATCCCCAGGGCCTGACAAGATATTTCCTCTGACCTTGAGAGAGACTAGTGTAGAAATTGCAGGGGCCCTGGCAGATGTATTTAAAATGTCCTTAGCCACGGGTGCGGTGCCAGAGGACTGGAGGATAGCTCATGTTGTTCCATTGTTTAAGAAAGGCTCGAAGAGTAAACGAGGTAATTACAGGCCAGTGAGCCTGACATCAGTAGTGGGTAAATCACTGGAAGGTGTTGTGAGAGATAGGACATATAAGTACTTGGACAGCCAAGGGTTGATTAAGGCTAGTCAGCATGGCTTTGTGCGTGGTAGATCGTGTTTAACGAATTTTGTGGAGCTTTTTGAGGAGGTCACTAAGAAAGTAGATGAAGGTAAGGCTGTGGATGTTGTCTACATGTACTTTAGTAAGGCCTTTGACAAGGTCCCACATGGGAGATTAGTTCAGAAGGTTCAGTCAATGGGTATCCATGGAAAGGTTGTAAACTGGATTTGAAATTGGCTGAGTGGGAGAAGACAGAGAGTGGTTGTGGATGGTTGTTTCTCAGATTGGAGGCCTGTGACTAGTGGTGTGCCTCAGGGATCTGTGCTGGGGCCATTGTTGTTTGTTGTATATATCAATGATCTAGATGATAATGTGGTAAATTGGATTAGTAAGTTTGCGGATGACACTAAGATTGGAGGTGTAGTGGACAGTGAGGAAGGCTTTCAAAGCTTGCAGAGGGATCTGGACCAACTGGAAGAATGGTCCAGAAAATGGCAGATGGAATTTAATGCAGACAAGTGTGATGTGTTGCATTTTGGAAGGACAAATCAAAGGAGGACATACACAGTAAATGGTAGGGCACCGAGGAGTGCGGAGGAACAAAGGGATCTGGGAGTTCAGATACGTAATTCCTCGAAAGTAGAGTCACAGGTAGACAGGGTTGTAAAAAAGGCTTTTGGCATCCTGGCATTTATAAATCAAAGTATTGAGTATAGGAGTTGGAATGTTTTGGTGAGGTTGTATAAGTCATTGGTGAGACCAAATTTAGAATATTGTGTGCAGTTCTGGTCGCCGAACTACAGGAAGGATGTCAGTAAGATTGAAAGAGTGCAGAGGAGATTTACAAGAATGTTGCCGGGTCTTCAGGATTTGAGTTATAAGGAAAGATTGAGCATGTTAGGACTTTAATCCTTGGAGCGGAGAAGAATGAGGGGAGATACGATAGAGGTTTACAAAATGATGAGGGGCATAGACAGGGTTAATGTAAGTAGGCTCTTTCCACCTAGATTATGAGAGATAAGTACAAGAGGACATGGCT
This sequence comes from Pristis pectinata, assembly GCF_009764475.1. Classification (NCBI taxonomy): domain Eukaryota; kingdom Metazoa; phylum Chordata; class Chondrichthyes; order Rhinopristiformes; family Pristidae; genus Pristis; species Pristis pectinata. The sequence goes on from NC_067413.1 coordinate 58,424,966, forward strand.
TTAGGGTGAAAAGGGAAAGGTTTAGGTGGAACATTAGAGGGAACTTCTTCACTCAAAGAGTGGTGGGAGTGTGGAATGGGCTGCCATCTGATGTGGTAAATGCGGGCTCGCTCTTAACTTTTAAGAGTAAATTGGATAGGTATATGGACGAGAGAGGTCTGGAGGGGTATGGGCTGGGGGCAGGTAAATAGGACTAGCCGAATAATGTTTCGGCACAGACTAGAAGGGCCGAATGGCCTGTTTTCTGTGCTGTAGTTTTCTATGGTTCTATGGAAAGTGTGTCTATTGTGATTTTGAAAACTAATTGAAGGCTTTGGATTTGAATGACAATTACATATCACTAATTGTGGAGACTTTGTCTGCAATCTTAGTCATTTTTGGGGTAGGTCAGAGGACTTTGGATTTGAAAAGATTCCCTCCCACCTGCTGAAAAAGAAAAATATATGTGGGCAGTATGGTAAGCATAATGTTGATAATAGAGAAACTTTTAGGGGCAATAATCAGTGATTAAAATTTTTAAAAATAACTTGGAAAAAATATTCATTAATGAAGTCAACTTAATGTATCTTGCTGCCCACACTCAACGCAAAGTTCACAGATGCCCTGAGCTTTACTTATGCATGGCTATAAGAAAGTAATAGTTGGACAAAAAACTCCGAGGTCCAGGTGGCAAGGTCCTACATCTAATTGGGTTACATAGCAGTTTTATGGGCAGAGCTTGTCCTGGTTCAGCAATGAAAACCATTGTCAGACGGTAAAGTCACAGCCCTAGCTTTCAGTTCATGTTTTTTTAAAGTGCTTTTTTGATATTCAGGAGCATTCAGAAATTAAAATTGAAATGAACATTATATAAATTATTAAACATTTTAAAGAATCACCTAAACCACTGAAATAATTAAGAACATTACTGGATTTATAAATAATAAAAAAAATCTTATTCTTAGCTTTTTTCCTCAACTTTAAAAGCTCCTTTCAAGCAAATGGACATGGATTCTAACCAAATGCTGAATGATGAGAAGATTCCCAGCTTAAATCTTGGAAAATTACTGCAAGCTTGTGCTTCCCCTTGGAGTCCAATGATTCAGTGTAGTGACTGATTTGCTCGCACAGTATTCAGAATTTTCTGTGTCTAGGTATTCATGCAACAAAAGCTTGAACTTGCTGCTATATGTATAGGTAACAGCCAGCAATTTGCTGTAGTAGTGTTGATAGTGCCAGAGCATTATGTTTCGCTGACATTGGTTTAACAGAGAGGAAAGATGTGGACATATATCTAATGTGTGCATTGACTTTCAAAGGCTATTCATTAAAACACCAGACTTAGCAAAATTAAGTATACGGTGCTTGTTAGTAGACATTAACAGAGCAGAGGCAACAACCAGGGGGTGGTTGTGAAGACTTAGCATTAAGATATAAGGGAGGTGTACAGTGCCATCCCTTGAAGTTGATATTGGAACCACTTCTTTTGGATATATATCAATGACCTGAGGAGTATAAGCATTATTTAAAAGTTTGAGTATGTGAAATTCAGTAAATACAGTGAATAGACTTCAGGAGGATATAGAAGATATTTGATAGCTGAAAATTTAAGGCAGAACATGAGCAGAAGGATAAATCATACACTTTGAAAGAGGGAACAGAGTGAGTGGGAAATATATGTATATGAGCCTTGGAAAATAATTAGACAAGTTGAAAGCGCAGTGAAGTAGACCATCAGGATTCTCATCTTTATAAACATTTTAGTTGAAAATACTTTAGTGGAGGATTTTGGGTGTCAATTCAGTTTTCTTCTGACTAAGCATATAATGTTCTACAAACAAGATTCATGTTCCCCTCAAGCCTCCTTCCTTATTTTCTTTCTCATCTAATTTCTTCCTCATCTAATTTCTTCAGCATAATCCATTATTTTGTTCTCCTTCAAATGCTTATCTCAATTTTCCTTAAATATATATAACCATTATTCAACTGCCCCAAGTTCTACATTGAAATCACTCTCTGGATAAACTTCTGAATTTCCCATTTATTTCTTTGATAACTACCTTGCATTAATGATGTCTAGTTTTGCTGTTCTGCATAATGAAATTTTGTCACAGTCATAGAGAAGTACAGCACGGAAACAGGCCCTTGTGCTCACATACTCCACGCTGACCATCAAATACACATTTTTACATTAATCCTACCCTAACCTATTTCCATCACATTCCTATCAACTCATTCCCACCCCCACCCCCCACCCCTCTCCCCCAAGATTTTTTTATTCACCTGCACATTAGGAGCAATTTATAATGACCAATTAATCAACTCACACACTTTTGGGATGTAGGAAGAAACCCATGTGTCACAGAGAGAACATGAAATCTCTGCACAAGCAGCTCAAGAGGTCAAGATTGAACCTGGGCTGCAAGAGCTGTAAAGCAGCAGCTCTACGAGCTGCACTACTGTGCCACCAATGTGAGCTGGTGAGTTGAAGACAGCCAGGGGAGGTGTTGGTAGATGTGCTAAAATAGCAAAAATTATCAAAAGCTTGCTGCATAATCTCACAACGTGATGTCTTTAAAGAAATCCTTTCAAAAAAAAATCTAAAGGAAAAGCTGTGACGCTACAGTATTCCTCAGCTTTTTAGCCACTATCCAATGCTTCTGTGCTTTTATCTTAGTTATCCTGGCAAATTACGGAAAGGTGGGGAAGTCCCAAAATCCTGTTTAAAATTGCATCTATTGAACAATTAGCAGACTGAAATTAACAACCCATGTCTCAGTTTTGATAAGTTTTGTTACAATTTGCAATAACTAGTGAACTTTGTTCATTATGGAAATTATTTGGACTTCTTTTTGTTGTCGTTTTCAATTCTAAGTTACTACACTGTCATGATTGTTGCTTATTAAGTGAGTGCGAGAAGGCCTATAATGAAGAATGGCAGCAGCCTTAGGAGCAATAGCAGAATGCTCATTGCATATCCGTAGCTACTTGGGAGTAAAGGGACCATCAGAGAAATGCACTTTGCTGGAACCACACTAAAAGTATAGACAGAAGCTGAGTTTCCTTGGTATGTCTTAATATTAGTGTCTGAGAAGGCTAAGAAGACCTTGTCAGATGGTGACATATGTGCAGAAATGCTGGCTGGATTTGGTGCCAAGCTTAAACAGCAATTATTAGAATAATTACCCTAATTCTCTCAACTTATTTTTTTGAACAATGCTTTTGCCAGAGATGTATGCAAGGTCTACCAGTGAGTTGTCTTAAGCAGGTAACTGATGTCTTCTTTTCCAGATCAACCAGCCTAAACCATCTTTTCCACCAATGGGGCCAGTTTAAATGAGTGGACTTTCATATTTACAACTCTGGCTGTTTGCTGTGGATGCAAGGTGCCATTGACTCCATACATGTCCTAGATAATGTAGGAGTGTCTGTCAATTTGAAGAACTCCCTCTCTATTAATGCATGGCTGGACTGTAACCACTTCTTTCCTGCAAATGTGCATAGGATATCTGGGCTTTTACCACCGTCCATTCAACCCGTGGCAGTTCATTTTCCCTGATCTCTAAGGTTGTTGGAGCTGTGAGGTAGCAGCTGTACTAGCTATGCCACTGTTAACTGCCCATCTTTAATTATCCTTGAACTGAATGGCTTGCCAGGCTACTTGAGAAAGCATTTAAGTGTCATTTATCCTTTACTTGTTTGAATGAGTGCAGTTGCATAAAAAGCTTCCTCAGAGATCTCTTCCATGAGGCATCTAAATGATGAAGCTCAGAAGTGGTATAACTAAAGTTACTGTCAACAAGAAATCTGATTGAAGATGTTTTTCAGGTGCCTTGACAAATCTTAAATATGCACTTGCCTGGTTCTCCAGAATCATGGTGGCCTGCTGTGAACTACGTATTTCTTACTGAAATGTGAATATATCTAACCTGGTGTACGTGAGGCAAAAGTGTTTGGGCATACCCTTAAGCACGGTGACCCCCACTTAGTGTAAATCATTGTCATCCAGCAGTACAGCTGAGGCCCCATGTAAAATGTTAAAACCACCCAAGAACCAACACATCCCACACAAGAAGCTCATATGATTGGCAGTCATCCACTACATGAAATCTTCTCTACCTCCACCAATGGTGCTCTTTGGCTGCAGTGTATTTATACCATCTCCAAAGTTGATGGCAGTTCCTCATCTAGGTACTCTGACCGCACCTGTAACAAATCTGTATCCTCTATTAACAAGGAGAACAAGTGCAGCAGGTTCAAGCAAATATACCATATCCAAGTTGTACACAGCCTGATTAGGAAATGTATCATTTTTCCTTCAATTGTCAGGATGTCCAACTCGGAATTCACTACACAACAATATGAGAATACCTTCACTAGAAAGATTTGAGTGAGGGTTCACCACCACCTTCTCAAGGGTGATGAAAGCATGTCTTGAGACCAATGTCCACATCCTGTAAATAAATAAAAAATATATAGTGCACTTCATAGAGGAGCAATGAGTCACAGCAACTTATGAATTTTTGTGTTTGACAGTGGTTGTGTAAACTCCAGAAGTTGCTCATCATTTTCGTGGTACAGTGACACCAATTGCTGATGGCCTTTCTATTATTAGAACCACATAATTGGGTGCTTAATAACTGTGTGCACAACTCTGGTTTGGCCTCTGCAAGGAATAAAAAGTCTAAAAAAGCAAAATCAAATCTATCCATTAAACAATCAATTGGATTCATTACATGCTCATCATAACTACTCAAACAAATATTAGAAGAAGAACCTGTTGCTTGTTCATTTTGAAAGGATGAAAGACAGCCCTAGGCTTCAATCGCATCACCAACATTTTTAATTCCAGCAAAATTCAAAATTCAGTAACCGAAACAAACTATTGACGTATCAACACCATAAGTTGATTCCATTCTGGAGCTGCATTTAAGCAATTAGTTGAGCTGGAAATGATTTGGTTAGTCTTTCACATATTGGCCATGACATGAGGTGAGAAAATTGTTTTTGCATGTGAACAGCCACTATTATGAAAAGGGACTGTAATAAGAAGTCAAGTAATATAGTGATAATTTAATAAAGTAGCAACAAATTTAATATGTAATAGTGATCAATTGTAGAAGCATAATTGCTCAAAATAAATGGATCATTCTTCAAGGTGGACAGACTTTCCAAGCTTGATTAGGAGCTGCTATACCTAAATTGGATTCCCCCTCACCCCCAGTTACTGACTGTACAATTGCTCTGCCATTTATATTCAGAATGCTGCTAACACCCTTAATATTATGGATCAATAATGTTATTTAAGTTCATTTAATTCACTTTTGAAGTAAGGGCTGCACAGAACATGAATAAGCAGTACATCTACATTCTCCTGTTTTTTTAAATTTATGTTTTATAGCTTTGATAAAAGTAGCAAAGATAAAATTTTTGATAGAAGACGGATCCTTTTTGTAGACTTTTGGAGTAGTACCTGTTGCTAGATATTACAGGAATTGTGGATAATTTGATATTCCTTTAGTCTAGTATTTCCTGTTCAAAATGTATGTTAGTAACTGCAGGAAGATGAGAATCACATAAGTGAACACACAATTTCAAATGTGAAATTGTTTTATTTGTAAAGAATATATTTTTGTATACCTCCTGAATTACAAGAACTCAAAAGTCAATCTTTGATTACAATTTTATTATTACCAGTCAGTAAGTACTCTCATTGTCTTTTGCAAACCTAAGCAGCAGAGTCGTATCATAATTTATATTTTTATATTAATTTAATGGCTACTTGACCTTTTTCCTTTTGGTTGTGATAACAAAATTAAATTATATTTTCCAATGAATTTCTATTATCTTGAAAAATTAGAATTAATATTTTGTTACTTTGGTTGATTATTTACTTCAAAAAAGTGAAATATGAATAATTTGTAAGTTCTTATTAGTGCATTTGTTAAATTTATGGTGTTGTTTAAAAGTTGAAAGCATTAAAAAGAAAGTTTCATTTAGTAAATACTTTGGAAAAGGAATCTTAAGTTTTGCTAATCTGGAACTGTTATAAGGGAACTTCAATGGGATAGAATGTGTTAGGTGTATCCAGCAGGTTTTCTTGAAGCAATATGTAGATAATCCAAGGGGAAGGACTGTACTAGACCTTGAGCTGGGAAATGAGCCTGGCCAGGTGATTGAAGTTTCAGTGGGGGAACATTTTGAGAACAGTGATCAATAAGTTTTAACATAGTTATGGATAAGGATAAGACTGGTCTTTGGGTGAAAGTATTAAATTGTAAGGAGGCTAATTACCACAGTAGTAGGTAGGAACTGGGGAGAGGAGATTGGGAATGCTGTATGACATGGAGTCCTTTAAAGGCCAGCTGGTTAGAGTTCAGGACTAGCATCTTCCTGTGAAGATGAAAGAGAAGGATGGCAAGGTTCAGAAACCTTGAATGACAAGAGATATTGTAAGTTCTGTCGAAAAGAAAAAGGAAGCATATGTAACCTTCAGAAAGCTGAAACAGAGCCTTTGAGGAATATAAAGGAAGCAGGAAAGAAGTTAATGAATTATGAGGGCTGAAAGGAGCCATGAAATGTCCTTGACAAGTAGGGTTAAGGAGAATCACAAGGCATTTGATACATATATTAAGAGTAAGAGGGTACCTAGGGAAAGGGTAGGTCCACTCAAGGACAAAGAAGGGAATCTATGCCTGGAGACAGGAAGTGTGTAAGATTCTAAATGACTACTTTGTGCTGGTATTCAACAAGGCGATGGACATGTATGATGGCAAGATTGGGAAGGGATATGTTTTTCTTCTAGGGCATGTCAATATTAAGAAATTATTAGGCTTCTTGAAAAACATTAAGGTGGATAAGCCACTAATGGAATATATCCCAGGATACTGAGGGAAGCAAGGGAGGAGATTTCTGGGGCCTTTCCCAGATCTTTGTATCCTCTTTAACCACAGCTGAGGCCCAGAAGACATTAGCCATGTTGTTCCTTTATTTTGGAGGGGCAACAGGGACAAACCAGGAAATTATAGGCTGGTGAGTCATCCATCAGTGGTAGGGAAATTACTGGAGAAGGATATAGATCAGTTGGAAATTTGGGAGGAGAAATGGCAGAGGAAGTTTAATCCAGACAAATGTGAGATGTTGCATTTTAGGAAGTCAAATGCAAGCAGAAAGAATACAGGAAATGCCAAGATTCTTAGCAGCACTGATATAGAGAGGGATCTTGGAGTCCAAGTCCACGACTTCCTGGAAGTGACAACACAAGTGGATATGCTGGTAAAGAAGGCATATGGCATACTTGCCTTCATCAGTCAGGCATTGACTATAAAAGATGCAGCTGTGTAAAACTTGAGTTAGGCCACATTTGGAGTATTGTGAGCAGTTCTGGTCACTACATAATAAGAATGTGCAGGCTTTGAAGACAGCGCAGAAGAGGTTCACCAGCATGTTGCCTGGATTGGAGTCTATTAGCTATAATGAGAGGTTGGATAAACTTGGGTTGTTTTTTCTGGAGCATCGGAGGCTGAGGGGCAACCTGATAGAAAAATGCAAAATTATGAGAGGCATAGAAAGGGTAAATGGAATCTTTTTACCAGGGTGAAAATGTCAAATACTAGTGGGAATAGGTTTATGGTGAGAGGGTGAGAGTTTAAAGGAGATTTGTGAGGCAAGTTTTTTTTTTACAGAGAGTGGCACCACTGGAGAGGTGGTATAAGTAGATGCAGTAGCAACATTTAAGAGGCATTTATGTAGACACAAGAACAGGCATGGAATAGAGGGATAAAGACTATGTGCAGGCAGATGGGATTAGTTAGGTTGGCATCATAGTTGGCATAGACCTGGTTGGCTAAAGAGCCTGTTCCTTTGTTGTATTGTTCTGTGTTCTATTTCAATTGCCCATTTCATTGTATGGAAGTAAGAAAACATTTAATTTTCTGCCTTTTATTAATTAAACCATTAATGTTTAATTACCTTTCCACCAGATTCTACAATATGTGTTGATTACCTTCCTCCACTTTTACATCAAAATGAAGTTTCATGGAATGAAGAGAACTTGGTATGATTAATTCCATGCTGATATATATACTCCCACCAGGTGTTTGATTTCTTAAGATTAAAAATCTAAAGGACTTGGATGCTGAGTTTCTTTTTAAACGGATGAAACTATTTAACATTGTCATCATCTTTCATTTATATAATGTAATTAATATAAGCAATGTTCCCTTGAGCTTTACAAATACAAGTAAGGAACATTTATTATGAGCCAGAAACATAAAGTTCAAAATTGGTGACTGAAAAATTGTTAAAGTTTATTTGGTACCATTCCTAAACTCGAAGGGCAGAAAGTTTGAATATTTCCATCCGTGAAATTTGCCAATATTTACCTCTTAAAATGGAAAACTTGAGATTGTAATCTGTACTTGTGTTTGGGGATTCTTTGTGATCATATTAATCATTATATTTTTTTAAATCTTTGATTATCTGCAACTTAATGTGTATTATGTATATTTTTTAGAAAATATTTTTTCTTGAACTGCTTATAAATGTCTCTGATTATCAAGGACATTTGCAAAAAAGGCCTTCTGGCAGCATGAACTGTCAAAAGCCATCAGACTGGTTTATTGATGGGACCTCAGGACTTGTTTGTGACCCACTCTGCTTTGTAGATAGGTCACACTGGCAGGGCTTCAGAGTTGTTTGGAGCCATGCAGCACAAAAAGGTTAGTGTGATTGGAGGCCAGTGGGAATGACCATGAGGCACATGGCAGGTCCGGCATCATTTGATCTGTTCTGTTCAATATTTTATCATTTGATTTTTTTTAGTGCTTCAACATATTAGATCTTTTATTTGTTGTTAATTATTGAGGAGTGCTCAACCCTTAACCTTTTGTGGTAATGTAGCCCCCTTAGCAGTATAACTTGCTTCGTAATATTTTACAGTCCAGAGAAAGATATTGGAATGTTGTTATGTTGATGCCAGCTCTCTAAAAATGCAATGCCTGCATCCTTTAAGCAAGATAATTGCTTATTCAAAAGGAAAATACTGTGGATTATAGGAAATTAGAAATTAAAGAAGAAAAAGCTTGAAATACTAAGCAGAGATCTGTAAGGGCAAGGAAAATGGATGGTTACGTTGCAGATGGAACAATGTAATTGGCAGCCAGCATTTGCTCATCATGTGACACTTTTTAATTCCTCTATCGAGATTCCTGGTTGGCATAACTTCAGCAGTTTGTGGAATTTGCTAGGTTGGGTGAATGTGGTTGCATGCTGCATTCACACCAGGACATGGACAACAATGACTAGCTATCAAGCTAATCATAGCTCACTTAAGATGGGAATAGATGACATTGGCATCATATTACAATTTACAATTAAGTTATAAAGGGTTTTTACACCAGGAGTACCTATTATCTTTCAGTCTGTGGACAGAGATATACAGGATGAGAAAGCACTAGACTTCATTCACGTAGAAGGCTTACTCGAAATGCCACGGACTACTTGCATGCTCTCAATCTCCAGGATGCAAGGAGTTTGGAAACACAGACACATGCAATTCTGTGAAGACACAGGACTGCAGATGCTGGAATCTGGAGCAACAAATAACTTGCTAAAGGAATTGAGGGGGTTGAGCAGCATCTGTGAGAGAAAAGGAATGGTCAATGTTTAGGGTTGAAACCCTGCATCAGGACTGTTGATGCCAGCTCTGAAATGCACAGTTCTGTGCCTAGCTTTCTGGCAGTGATTTTGACTCTTTTATTTGGCATCTATCCTCGTGCTCCCCTTGTGTAACTAAGCCTTTAGGTCTGATTAGTTGTCAGCAAGGACATATCCTTCAAATGTTCCTTGTAATTTTTGTTAAGAGTACATATGATGCTGCACAATGGGTTAACAAGTACCATACTACTGTCAGAAGTGTCAAAACAATCAACAAGATCCATTAAGTTGGAACAAGACAGTTACAAAGGAGTTTTGCTATTTATCTGGATTTCTAGCTGTCTGCTAGATGGTCTCCAACATGACTATTTGGAGAGATGACCTTTACTAAAAGTAAATTAACCAGATTTACAGAAAGCATACTAAAAGGAGCATTTAGAGATCTTCTAATCTTCTAATGGTAATGACTGCTGGAATACTGAGACTACTTAATTAAAGAATGATCCATCCAAACTCTACCCTCCACCCCCCAATATACCAACTGTAATTCTGATCAGCATACTTGCTAACCTGTCCAAATGCACCTTTCACTAAAACTTATGGACTTTACTTTCAATTCACTACATGTAAACAATACCAAATCCAGAGTTATCAGAAGACTTGAATACATCCCAATTTATCATTTCATTAAATAATCAAAAATTGCCCTCAGTGAGCCCTTTACTTGTCTTATGTTCATTTCTCCAGTAGCTACTGCTGAGGAAATAGAAGACTACCAAACTTTCTTTAGGGACTCTATAGATAGATCAGTGTGATTTTGTCCCTACTTGGTAACCACACTGGGATCCAGTCCAACAGGCTTCAAAAATGATTGAACATGTTAGATGGTCTGCTTTGTAACCTTAAGCAGCACAATGTGCCAGTGCTATCAGGTTGAAATGAGGGCATGGCAGAGTGGCTACCAGAGGAGCAGGCATGGTATTCCCCTGAGAGAGGCTGCAGTGTTACCTATATAGTCTAGATTATTGTCTTGGCAGGACACCTTAACACACCTACAACACTGTATGAGAACAGAATGTAGATTGCTATTTTCTTTTAGCAGTGTCTGCTAACTTTGGTCCCATAACTAAACTTTCTAGCTTTCCAGAGGTGGCAGTATATGTTGCTATGGAAGCTGTCAGAGTTATCAGTGACGACATCACCTTCATATTAAAGGAATTGAATGCTCATGTTGTACAGTATGGTCTCCATTCTCTGAATAAATTCCTGTCCCAATTTAGGCTTATCACTTTCCATCCTTTTCTAGAAACCAACCTTACACACAATACCACAATCTAGTGCACCTAATGTTTCTTGGCAAAAGCCATATTTCGTGGATTGGGCACACAACATGAGCATTTGAGTATTCTTCAGTATGGCCTGTTTGTGATCTCAGTTTATATTAGTTGGCATTTTATTTATTGCTTCTTACTCTTTTACACTTTTAAAACTATCATTTCTTCCACAATTTTTAGTAGCTATGGCAATGGTTGTTCACCCTGTCTGTGGTAGCCTGCAGGTTTTCTTTTGAGGGACATAATGTGCAGGCACCCTTGATCTTTTTAGTGGCATTTTTTTGCTAAGGGTTTCATGCTGCTTCTTGTAAGAAAAGGAGTTTCAAGAAAGGAGAGAAGCAGAAAACATTAGATCTATTAAGCTAGCATACGTCATTGGGAAAATGCTGGAATCCATTATTAAGGAGGTAGTAGCAGGACATTTGGAAAATTGTAAGACAACCATGCAAATGACATCATTTTAATGAAAGGGAAATCATGTTTAACAAATTTTCTACAGTCCTTTGAGGATAAAGGGGATCAATAGATGTAGTATATTTGAATTTCAAGAAGATATTTGATTAGGTGCCACATAAAAGGTTACTGCACAAAAGAGGAGAGCGTGGGGTTGGGATAAACTATTGGCATGGAAAGAATAGTCAAGAAAGAGAAGTGAATATTGTAAGCATTTGAAAACATAGTTGAGATAAATAAGTCATCTTTGAAGTGGCAATCAGTATTTAGTGGGATGCTCAACTATTTGTAATCTATATTAACATCTTGGATGGAGGGGCTAAGTGCATTGTAACCAAATTTGCTGATGACTCAAAGGTCACCAAGGAGGACACAAAGAGCCTGCAAAAGAATATAGGAAGGTTAGTTGAGTGGGGAAAAAATTGACTGAGTGTGTAATGGAAAAAAATGAGAGGTAATCCACTTTGGAAGAAAGAATGAAAAAACAAATTATTATTTAAACAGAGTGAAATTACAAAATGTTGCAGTCCAAAGGGATCTAGGGTTCTAGCACATGAAATACAAAATACAAGTACAACAGGGAAAATGGAATGTTGGCCTTTATTGTAAGGGGATATGGAGTATAAAAGTAGGGACATTTTGATGCAAGATTTTCAGTTGACACTGATAGGTTCTCTTAAAGATATATTTTTGTGTGAAAGTGGTTGGGAGGTTTAAAAAAACTGTCCTGCAATGTGTTATAGTCCTCTTTGGGAGAGAAGCTGCGGATTATTGTCTATTGGCATGGAAGATTCAATGGAACTCACTGATGTAGTTTTGTCTGTGGCTTAAATTTTGGGCCAGTTAAGAAAGTGAGTTTATGGACAAGGTATAGCTGTCAAGGTAGGTGTGAAAACAATATATTGTCTCCATAAGCATTTTTATTATTCTTTACTGTTAACAATGCATCATTGTGATTCAGAATGCAATAAATTCTATCAATTGTCCAATGAAGAATGGAACGTGAGTGATGAAGATTAATTGCAAGTGATTGAACTTGAAGTTTGAAGGTCCAGCTCTAGAGGTTCTACAATTAACTATGAACCAAAATTCATTAATTGAAGCTACACAGACCTTTATCTCTTGCTTATAGCAAACTGCCTTGTCTGTATTCATTGGATGGAGATTTGATAGAAATAATCATGATACAGGTGTGGGATCCAAGGTCAAATTTAAACCTGGGTCTTTGGTGCTGTGAGACAGTGTCTCTGCTAGCTGTGCTACAACGCAGCCCACTGAATTTTTCTCTGAAATAATTTTGAGACCTTGCAGCTTTATACAACTTTGGTTAGGCCACAGCTGGAATATTGTGTGCAGTTCTTATTGCCACTCTATAGAAAGAATGTGATTGTATTGAAGAAGAAGCAAAGGAGATGTACCAATATATCATCTGGGATGGAATGCCTCAGTCATAAATATGGACTGAACAGGCTGGGTTTATTTCCTTGGAGAAGAGGAGGCTGAGAGGTGACCTGAAAGAAATATACAATATTATAAGTGGCATAGATAGGGTGGACAGTGAGAAAACTTTTCCCCATAACTAAGATGTCTAAAGCCAGAGAGCACAGGTTTAAGGAGGATTAGAGGGAATCGAAGGAATTTTTTTTCACCTAGAGGATGGTTGCAATCTGGAATGCACTGCCTGAGAAAATCATGGAGGTAGATGCTCTCACAACATTTAAAAAGTATCTGGATGAGCACTTGTATCACCAAAACCAAGCACCAATAAATGGGATTGGAATAGATGGGTGCTTGATGGTTGGCATGGTGGGCCGAAGGGTCTGTTTCGCTGCTGTATGACCATATGACTCTTTGATCTGATTTTCTCCTTGTTTTAATCTCCATCTCATGTTGAAATTGGATTCACTTTCGTGATATCAAAGTACGGTATTGATCGGCTTTTAATTTGGATCAGTCTGAGATATTGCTCTTTTTGTGGTTGTAATAAAGTTGATTTGATAGGGTGATGAAATTAATGTGAAACAAGCATTTTGGGGCCAATATCAAACAAATGGCACTAACCATTTGCATTTGGCTACAGGCTTTCTCTGGGATTTTACATTGTGACTAGCAATTATAGAAGAACTAAAACAGATTGATGGTCTCTCCAGGGCATGTGGAACCTGCATGAACAGAACAAGCAATGGTGTGTCACCTTAACCAATCTGATTAAAGAGTTCTTGCCATGACATGGAGGCATAGAAATCAGAACATGTAGTGTTATGCTTTTTAGTGCTATGTGATTGAATTTAATATTTTAGGTGAATGTAATTGAAACACCATAATTCTGTGCAAAATTGCTTAGTTATCAAAATTCAACCCTGGCAAGGTACATTATACATAGGACATGCACAGAATAATGAAGTCTGCTTTGTAGCAGATTTTTGGAGTATTTGCAGCTGAATTTGTTTCTATAAAAACATTGTTGGCCAATCACATTTTCATAATGTACTGCAGCTGTGCTATTTAAATGACTCGGCCATCTGCGATTTGCTGTGCTGCAGTTTGGAGAGCGCTTGGGGAACTTAAGCCTGCTGCAGTGGCTTTGGATGAAGTACACTGCCTTTTTTTAGTTATTATCTCTTCAATGTAATTTTCATAGCATTTATACTCTGGGTATGCATACTTATGACAATTTGCATGAACTTGAGCCAATGGAGAGGCACAACAGTAGGGCTGTCATGCCCAGGGATGAGATGCCCAGAGACATAAAAGCAAGGATGTACTGCTGAGGCTTTGGATTCGTTAGGCTGCATTTGGAATACTGTGAGCACTTTTGGGCCCCATACCCAAGGAAGGATGTACTGGTTCTGGGGAGGGTCTAGAGAGGTTCACAAGAATGATCCCAGGAATGAAAAGCTTAATGCATGAGGAGTTTTTGCTGCCTCTGGGCCTGTATGTGATCAAGTTCAGAAGGATAATGGGGGATCTCATTGAAACCTACTGGATACTAAAAGGCCTGGATAGAGTGGACATAGAGAGGATGTTTCCATTAGTAGAGAGAGTCTAGGATCTGAGGGCACATCCTCAGAATAAAGGGACATCCCTTTAAAACTGAGATGAGGAGGAATTTCTTCAGCCAGAGGATGGTGAATCTGTGGAATTTGTTGCCACAGAGGGCTGTGGAGGCCAAGTCAAGGCAATTAGGGCAGAGATGGATAGGTTATTGATTGGTAAGGGGGTTAAGGGTTACTGGGAGAAGGTGGGAGAATGAGGTTTAAAACAAAATCAGCCATGACTGAATGGCAGTGCAGACTCGATGGGCTGAATGGACTAATTCTGCTCCTATATTTTATGGTCTAATGGGATATTAGGAAGAGGGAAAAATGGACATGTCAGCCAGCCTTCTCCTCCGTAAGTCTTCAGAGACCTACATATTTGTCTCCAGCCCATTTTAAGGGGCAAAAAATTTCTGGTGACCAAGGGATTCAAAGCTAGTGGTGACAGAGACGCATGATCTTTTGCACAAAGAGCTCCAACCATGCACCCCTGACTGGATTGCTCGATCTATGTAGGTCAAGATCATTGTCTGTAGATAATTTCAGGCAGTAATGGCTGATCTTTGTAATGTATCCGTTTGCTGAGCACCTTCGGTCACCAATGCCCCCAATTCAAGCAAAATGGTCTATGTCCTTGAACAGGAACCATTATGCATAATAAATACAAGGATTTCTGTGAATTATGAACTTCCTGAATGTTTAGGGAGCAATAGTCTGCACTCATGAATTGTTTTGGGCTTCTCTTTGGAAAGAAGAATTCCACATGTATTGCACACTGAACAAACAATTCATAGGTGACCAGGAGAGGAGAAAAAAAATCTGTTATGCTCAATGACATGCACTTGCGAGGTTCACCTGACTCTCATTCTCAGGTCATGGCCAATGTCACTGTAAGGAGGGGCCAGATCTTGGGAATAAGGTATATATCTCCTCTATGATTAGCTTCTGATTCCTGCTGCAATTAATATAGGAAGAGCACGTTTGTTTCAGCCACAGGATCATCAAAACCATAGAGGAGATTGCTGTTGGAGTCCCCAAGCTGGGGTTCCTAAGCAAAAGCAGAACGCCCCTGCTGGGGAGATTATGATGGGGGCAGCAGACGACAATAGAGTATGATGAAAATTGCATGCTTTTTCACCTTAGCCATTCTCAGCTCTATGTCACTCGTTATCCTTAAAGATGAGGTAATTCTCCTTGAGCAAGGTGAGCCTTTGTGGCCCGAAGAGTATTCCCCCATCATTTTGTTAGGACAGGCATCTTCTGTGGGCAAGCTTATCTTGCCAGAAAAAAGGGGGAGCTAATATCAAAGCTTCAGTAATGATGTGATTTTCAATACTCAATTTTTGTTATTAAGCTTGTGCTGTGACCTGCGAGTTTTTCCAGAATGGCTGATGTGGACAGCTACTATCATGGTGCATGTGTATTTGTACTTGTGAGATGGGAAGAAGTGCAGAGGCAGTGACTAGAGTACGAGGATGGCTGTGGACATAGCACAGTTGTTTGTGTGCATGTGTGTACCTGTAACATAGGATTACCAGCAGAGCACAGGATAAACACTCCTTTTTGAGCACAATGCAATTTCTAGGCTGCAGTTTCATGGTACAATGTTAATTTATGTGCTAAATGGGGTTGAGAGAACTAAAACAGACATAAATTTAAAAACATATTTCAAATTGGCCACAACAATTATAGCTTAAAAGGAGTATTCATGCTTTTTTTTAAGATAGTGAATTTGCAATGCCAAAGATCTCATTTGGCACTAATTAAGCCTTAAGGTCACATTAAACATCATTTGCTCTAGCATGTTTAGTGGGTAACTACACTGACTCCATGCATTTCATTTATTTGACTGCTGAGTCTCTTGGAAAGCCAAAATCACCTGGGTGAGCTAATCTGCTTCTTAATAATCCTGAGCATTCCTTATAGTTACATGGCCAATGTTATTGTTGGGGGCTAAATATCATTTTTTGCAGAAGGAAACATTTCTTCTAAATTTGTTTTTTTTAGTTAAAGGCATTCTGAGAAGACAAAATTGTAATTATTTCTGCAGTCAAATTAACTACAAAATTTGTCACATGTAGGGTAACATTTTCATTTTATCTGGATATAAAGGTGCATTAGTAAACCAATTAAGTGTTAATGAGAGTGCAATAGTTATCAGAGCTATTTTCCCTGATACCAGACTACAAATTACCATAATTATTAAATTAAAAAGATCAAAAAGCTAAACAAGTAGGTCAATAACACTGACAGTAGTGGAATGAACAGGGTATTTGACAAACTGACGATGGGCATCATAGGTTTAATTTCTTTAAACCTATGATGCCCATCAGTTTGTCAAAGTGCTATTCATCAACTAGCAGTAGAGCCAATAGGTGCATTAGAAATTCTTTTTAATCTCCAGGTATATTTTTCCTGCTCTACAGCTTTGTTTTTCTTTGAGCAGCAAAGCAAATACGCGAAATATGCAAGCTATTGTGACAAGTAACCAGTGTTTAAAACTTTGCAGACTATTTCAAGTGGATATGCACAACGGGAAACCAAGTGGAGTCATAGTCCATCATTTAGAAGCAAACACGATCTTAAAGGACAAGAACGGCCAATTGAAAGACGCCATTCTGGTCAGGGAGATGGCACAAAGAAGGGTAATTGCATTGTTTATACATTCAGGTAGTATCAAAAAGTCTATTCAATATATGAAAATAAATTGCAATGATTTACCACTTCAGCCCCCATTCCAAAATAAGTGACCAAAGAAGAACTCAGTTAAAATCCTTATAGTCTTCAGGAATATTCTGTCTCTTGTGTTCTGTTTGTGACATTAATGAATGTTTCAGCTTAGATCAATTGTAAAAATTTACCAAGATTTGTATTGAATCATTGATCCAAAATTGAGCTAATTCTGATCTGGCTTTGCCCACTCTCTGGTGGAATAGAAGGGAAGTAAATTAAAGCTGAGAGCCATTTTGTTTGTCAATGATCAAGTAAAAGCAAGGAACCATTTAGGCTGGCGATTGAAGGCATGCATTTTTATACTACACAAAGTGAAAGTGCAACAGTTTTACAGTTTATAAATAAGCACATTTAAATGAAGATGTATATGAAAGGGCACATAATTTATCTTTATAGTACAGCAGCTACAGAAAAAAATTGATGTAGACTAATTTTTGAATCTGTGTTTTGTTTCACTAGATAGCTAAATATAAGGTAATATTTAAAAATGTCAAATTATGTGATGTTTGTCACGATGTCAATCTTCGCCAGAGAAAGATACCTCCAGGTATTATGGTAAAATGTGTTGGTAGAATTTAGGAAACCATCCAATGGAGATTGAGAAATTCTTGGGATGGGAGAATATCAAGGTGGAGAACCAAGACTTGGTTGCATGCTGCAGGCTGGATGGCTGTAGAAACTGTTTAACTAAAGAAAGCTGAATGCTGCACTGAGGTTGTGAGATGGCCACAATAGATAAAGGTAATGGTTTTGGTATTAGGACTGTATTAGAACCATGTAGATGTTACATTTAATAGCTGATATATTACATTTAATGCTTAAATTTGATTTCATCAAAATGGCACAGTAAATGAGGCAAGAAACAGTACTTGATAGGTATGAAGGCTTTGAAGTTTACTTTTTCTTGGATTACAACTTTGCCTTAATTGCATTTTGTAATATAGATAGAATATAGAACAGTACAGCACTGGAATGGCCATTTGGCCCACGATGTTGTGCCAGTCATGATGCCAATTTATACTAAATGTTCTCTTCTTGTGTATCATCCATATCCCTCCATTCCTTTCACATGCATGTGTCTATCTGAGAGCCTCCCAAATGACTCCAAAGTGCCTACTTCCACTAACTACCCCTGGTAACCTATTCCAGGCATCTACCACTCTCTGCATGTAAAAAAAAGAACAATTTGCCCCTTGCATTGCCTTTTAAACTTCTCCCCTTCAACCTTAAAAGCATGTCCTCTGGTGTTTGACATTTCTCCTCTGAAGGGAAAAGATTCTGTCTACCCTATTTATGCCTCTCATAATTTTAAAAACTTCTATCAAGTCTCCCTCGGCCTCCAAAATTCTGGGGAGAACAATCCAAATGTGTTCAACTTTGCCTTACAGCTCATACTCTCTAATCCAAGCAGCATCCTGGTAAACCTCTTCTGGACCCTCTCCACATCCTTTCTATAATGGGGTGACCAGAACTGCATGCAAAAGTCCAAGTGCGGTCTGACTAAAGTTTTATGTAGCTGCAGCATGACTTCCTTACTCTTACACTCTACATTCCTACCAATGAATGCAAGTATGCCATACACCATCTTGACCACCTTATCCACTTGCATAGCCACTTTCAGTGAACTATGGACCTGGACCCCAAGATCCCTCTGTACTTCAATGCTATTAAGGGGCCTACCATTAACTCCTTTCATTCAACCTCCCAAAGTGCAACACCTCACACTTGACTGGATTAAACTCCATCTGCCACTTCTCTGCCCACATCTGTGACTGATCTATATCTATATCCCGCTGTATTCTTTGATAGTCCTTTACACTGTCCACAACTCCACCAATCTTGGTGTCATCTGCAAATTTGCTAATCCACCCATCAACATTTTCATCCAAATTATTGATGTATATCACATAGGTCCCAGCACCAATCCTTGCAGAACACCACTGGTCACAGATCTCCAGCCAGAATAACAGCCCTCCACCTTTACTCTGTCTTCTAGGGGCAAGCCAGTTCTGAATCTAAACTTGCAGTTCACTCTGGATTCCATGCATCTTTATTTTCTGAATGAATTATCTTCTGAATGAATCTACAATAAGGGACCTTATCAAATGCCTTACTAATGCATTATCCTTGTAGATAATGACCACTACCTTACCTCATCAAGCACCTTTGTCACCTCCTCAAAAAAAAACTTGATCCCGTTTGTAAGGCATGACCTGCCCTGCACAAAGCCATGCTGACTGTCCCTAAGCAGGCCATGCCTTTCCAAATGCGCATAAATCCTATCTGTCAGTATCCTCTCCAATAGCTTCCCTACCACTGATGTGAGGTTTACTGGCCTATAATTACCTGGATTATCCCTACTTCCTTTCTTGAATGAAGGAACAATATTTGCTACTCTCCAGTCCTCTGGGTCCTTTGCCTGTGCAAAGATCTTTGACAAAGCCCCAGCAATCTCCTCACTTCTTTCAATGCTCTGGGATATATGCCATCAAGCCCCAGGGACTTATCCACCTTAATGCTTTCGGTAGACTCGGCATTAACTGCTCCTTAATCTCAAAATATCCCAGCACATTAGCATGCCCCACTCTGTTTTCACTATCCTCCAATTCCTTCTCGGTAAATACCAATGCAAAGTACTCATTTAGTACCTCAGCCACTTGTTCTGACTCCAAGCACAAATTCCCTCCTTTATCCTTGAGTGGACTTACCCTCTCCTTAGTTATCCCCTTTTTCTTAATAAGTATAAGTATAAAATGCCTTCAGATAATCTTTGACCCTGCTTGCTAAGAACATTTCATGGCCCCTTTTGGCCCTTCTGATCACCTGCTTGAGCACTTTCCTGCTATCTTTATATTCCACAAGGGCCCAGTCTGATTTTAGCTTCCTAAACCTTACATATGCTTCTTTTTTCTTCCTAAGTGTAGGACCTCTCAGGTCATCCAAGGTTCCCTTACCTTACCATCCTTGTCCTTACTCCTTAGTAGACCATGCCGATCCTGAATTCTGCTCAGCTGGTCTTAAACAACTCCCATATGTCCAGCAGCAGCTGCTCCCAATCAACCTCCCTAGCTCCCATCTTACCTGTCGTAATTTGCCCTCCCCTAATTTAGTACCTTTCCACAAGATCCAATTTTATCCTTCCTTGTAACTATTTTTAAAACATAATGAGATGTTGTCACTTTTCCCAATATATTCACCCACTATCAGGTCTGTCACCTGGCCTGGCTCATTTCCCAAAACTAGTTCCATGTTCTCTCCTCTCATTGGACTCTCCACATACTGTTTCAAGAATCCCTCTTGGATACACTGAAGAAATCCCGGCCCACTTAAGCCTCTTGTATTAAGTTAGTTCCAATCAATACTGGGGAAGTTAAAGTCCCCCACTATGACAATCCTGTTGTTTCTGCACCTATCCATAATCTGTCTACATAACTGTTCCTCCACTTCTTGGTGGCTATTGGGAAGCCTATAGCATGATCCTATCAGCATAATTGCATCTATCATATTTCTGAGCTCCATCCAAATTGCCTCTGTGGATGAGCCATCCAGTATGTCCTTTCTGAGTGCTGCTGTGACATTCTCCCTTGTCAGTAGTGCCACCCCTCCACCTCTTTTACCCCCCCCCCCCCCCCCCCATCCCATCCATAACAACAAAACCCAGGAACATTGAGTGTCAATCCTGTCCCTGACGTAACCAGGTCTCTGATACAACAACATCATGATTCCACGTGTTCATTTCGTCGCTAGGAATATTATGGATAAGGAGGATGATCCAGGCTCTAAGTTCATCCTCCTTATCTATAATATTACTGGCGATGAAATGAACATATTTCAGCCCATCAGTCCCACCATGTTTATTAGCCTGCCCTTGCTGTCCTTCCTTTCAGTCTTGCTTGTCATACTATCTATCTTGCCCTCAACCCTACCACCTGTTGCCCTGCTGCTGTGGTTCCCATCCACTGCCAATCTAGTTTCAAACCCTCCCGAGAAACTCCAGCAAACATCCCAGTGAGGATATTGGTTCCCCTCCAGTTCAGATGCAAACCTTCTTGTTTTACAGGTCCCACCTGCCCTGGAAGAGAGCCCAGTGATCCATAATTCTGAAGCTCTCCCTCCTGCACCAGCTCCTTGGCCATGTATTGAACTGCACTATGTATCTATTTCTCACCTCACTAGCATGTGGCACAGGTAATAATCCTGAGATTTACAGCCCTGGAAGTCCTGCTTTTTTAAGTTTCTACCTAGCTCCTTAACATCACTTTGCAGGACCTCATCCCTACTCCTGCCTATGTCATTGGTACCTATATGGACCATGACCTCTGGTTGCTCACCTTTCCCTATCAGAATGTCCTGTGCCCGCTGCTAGACATCCTTGACCCTGGCGCCAGGGAGGAAACACACCATCCTCGAGTCTGAATTGCAGCCACAGAAATGCCTATCTGTGCCCCTTACTATTGAGTCCCCTATCACTGTCGCTCTGCCTGACTTCACCCTTTCCTTCTATGCCTCCAAGCCGGGCACGGTGCCACTGACCCAGCTACTGCTGCTGGCTCATCCCCCACCCCCCCAATAGTATCCAAAGGGGTATACCTGTTTCTGAGGGGAATGACCACAGGGGAATCTGTACTGTCTGCTTAATCCCCTTACCTCTCCTGGTGGTTACCCATCTATCTGTAGCCTACACCTGAGGTGTGACCACCTCACTAAAACTCTCATCTATGATATCCACAAAATCCCAGATGATCCTGATTACATCCAACTCCAGCTCCAGTTCCTTGACCCGGTCTGTCAGGAGCTGCAGCTGGGTGTACTTCCCACAGACCATGAGGTTCCCTGGCTTCCCACATCTTGCAGAGCATGCCATTTTATCTTCACAAAGTCAAAGGTCTCGGATTTACTCCTCACTAAAGCAAAAGCCTCAATTCCCCACTCTTACACTGGCCCACTCTCCAAATGGCCGCTCCACCTAACCCTCAACTTTTTTTATTGCTTAAAGTGTCCTTCAATTAGTAAATCAATAAGACTCACTCTCAGCTCCCAACTCCTGGAAAAGTGAAGCTAACAAGAAACGAGACTTGCTTTTTACAAGTTCCATTTAACTACTTAAGTAACAAAGTATAATTACCTGTTTACAATCCTATCTCTTCCTATAAAGATGGAAGAATGGAGGGACAGTAATTCAGGTCATCCTTTCACATTTGTTGACTGAGAGGGTGGCATAATTTTAAAACGAATCCTTTGAAGGTATGTGTTGGTTTCCTTCTTTAAAATATAGTGGCCTGGAAATTCAATCACATGGGTCATTTTTTCATTTAAACCCACAGGTCACCATTTGTGTTCAATTTTATTTGCAGATCTGAGTTACCAGGAGAAGTTGCGTAGACTAGGACTTTATTCCCTGGAATGTAGGAGATTGTGGGGGTGACTTGATAAAGGTATACAGATCATGAGGGGCATGGACAGGGTGAAAGCAGATCAGAGGTGAGAGATTTGAAAGGGACACAAGGGGCAGCTTCTTCAGTGCGTATTTGGAATGAGCTGCCAGAAATAGTGGTTGAGGCAGGCATACTAGCAACGTTTAAAAGCCATCTAGATACTGTAAGTACATGGATAGGAGAGGTTTAGAAGGCTAATAGTCAAATATGGGCAGATGGGACTAGCCTGTTGGCATTGACGAGTTGGGCCAAAGGACCTGTTTCTATGCTATAAGACTCGATGACTCAGATCAAATCAAAATATTGTATCACTTTTAATATGGAATTGGGCTATTCCATACATGGTGTACACACATGCCAAAAATATGCAGAGTACACAGCAGTCAATCATTGTGCAATGTTAATCAGACATCTGCATGTGCAGTGTGAGTCATGGAAGGGCAGTGGGGGGGGCGGTGTTGGAGGTGGAGGGGGTTGGATGGATAACTTGTGGGGTGGAGGTTGTCAAGTCTGAACAGCAGGGGAAGACTCTCTGACAACCATCTGGATCACATAAATGAATTGTTAATTTCTTGCAAATATTTTGGATGCAGAATTAGAGATCTGTTTGGATTCCTGAGATTATTATTTTGCACACAAGGTTTTTGATGGTTGGGAGTAGGGTGGTGGTAAATGGTAGGAGGGCATGGGGAAAATACATAAGCATAACCAGGAGAACAACTATCTCCACATTTGAGGAAAATCGGGAGGCTAAGATTTTCAAAAAAAGCAAGTCCTTACTGAAATCTATCATCTATAGCAATAGGCAGAGCTCCAGTCACAAACCTGCATGTAGAAAATGCTCATTCTTGGAGGTAACAGTCACAGTGAATCTGATTAACTTAGCTTGTGGATCAACTCACAGTACAGCTGACACCACCGCATTCATACTGTGATAGAAGTTCTCCACTTGAATTTATCCTCTCCTTTTAAATAGTGAGCAGCAAGCAGCACTGATATGCAGATTTTACCAGATAGTGGGCTGCTTGAAGTTTTGAGGGTGGTGGTTCACAGGCATGGCATTATGGGATTAATATGTGAGCTCTAACCTTTCCTGGAATAGTAAAAGCTATCCAAAGGATTCTGTGCACAAGAAAGCTTCTGTGATTTCTTAATTCTGTATCTGATCTCAGCTTGGTCAGACAAACTGATAGCTTTTAGAAGATGAGCTGTTCCCTGAATCCATAGCTTCTGATTTCTTGTGTGGTATCCTGAATGTGATGAAGAGTGTGAATAGAAAGAAAGGCATTGGCTCTCTGCAATACACCGCAGAGAGTATTTGCTTCATTTTGCCTGTTGTATCCTAGTAATCTACAATAATGTGATATAGCCCTTCTTCATTGTGGAGTAACAGTTGAAGGAGTAGCCGAAATTGTGTTGTCGGTTGACACCTAATTGTCCTATGCTTAGACGAGGACAGCACACCATTAAGTAACAGCTCATACAAAGTGGCAGTTCATGTATTTGGCAAGAATATATCAGCAATTGAACTTAGGCTGATGTCTCAATGTGCAAAGAGCATCTCCAACAATTTTCCTTTGACAATCAAAGGCATTACTGTTGTGCAGTTCCTCATTTCAGCACATTGAGGGTCAGCAATGAGCAAATGCTAACCTGGACCAAGTACTAAATTACTGAGATTACATATTCTGCAGCAAAGTTCTAAACTCTGATATAAATAGAAGCAAATATCATATGTCTTAGAATTTTGCTGATGATGCTGAAGTTGCCATTTTGTTGACAATGAAGAAGGAAGTTGCAGACTGCAGGAAGATATGAATGGATCTGTCAAATGGCAAATAGAATTTGGTCTAGAGTAGAATGAAGTAATGCATTTGGGGATGGCAAATAAAGCAAACAGAAACCTCAATAAATGAAAAATACAGTGGGGCAAGTACCTTACGAAATATACATTATCCATATTCATGAAAATAGCAGGACAGGTTGAGAAGATGGAGCTGAGGAATGGGAAAGGTGTGGCCACACTAATAGAGTTGTATTATAGACTGCCCAATTGTCAGAGAGAATTGGAGGAACAAATCTGTAGGGAGATAGCAGACCGATGTAAGAAACAGAAAGTTGTAATAGTAGGGGATTTTAACTTTCCACATATTGACTGGGACTCCCACACTGCGAAAGGGTTGGATGGCTTGGAATTTGTCAAATGTGTTCAGGAAAGTTTTCTAAATCAATATATAGAGGTACCAATGAGAGAGAATGCAATACTTGATCTCCTATTAGGGAACCAGGCAGGTCAGATGACAGAAGTATGTGTAGGTGAGCATTTTGGGTCCAGTGACCATAATGCAATTAGTTTCAAGTTAATTATGGATAAGGATAGGTCTGGTCCTCGAGTGGAGGTTCTAAATTGGAGAAAGGCCAATTTTGTGGAAATGAGCAAGGATCTAGGTAGGGTGGATTGGGATAAGTTGTTTTCTGGCAAGGATGTGCTCAGTAAATGGAAAGCCTTCAAAGACGAAATTTTGAGAGTGCAGAGTTTGTATGTTCCTGTCAGGATTAAAGGCAAGGGTAACAAGCATAGGGAACCTTGGTTTTCAAGGGAGATTGGTGAGCTGGTTAAGAAAAAGAGAGAGGTGTATAGCAGGTATAGGCAACTAGGAACGGATGAGGTACTTGAAGAGTATAGGAAATGTAAAGAAAATACTGAAAAAGGAAACCAGGAAGGCAAAAAGAAGACATGAGGCTGCTTTGGCAGATAATGTGAAGGTAAACCCAAAGGGTTTCTACAGGTATATTAAGAGCAAAAGGATAGTAAGAGACAGAATTGGTCCCCTAGAAGATCAGAGTGGTCATATATGCATGGAGCCTCAGGAGATGGGGGAGGTCTAAACAGTTTTTTTGCATCAGTATTTACTCAGGAAACTGGCATCGTGGATATGGAAGGAAGGGAAACAAGCACTAGTGTCATGGAACATAATGAGATTAAAAAGGAGGAGGTACTTGATGCTTTACAGCGAATAAAGGTAGATAAATCCCCAGGGCCTGACAAGATATTTCCTCTGACCTTGAGAGAGACTAGTGTAGAAATTGCAGGGGCCCTGGCAGATGTATTTAAAATGTCCTTAGCCACGGGTGCGGTGCCAGAGGACTGGAGGGTAGCTCATGTTGTTCCATTGTTTAAGAAAGGCTCGAAGAGTAAACGAGGTAATTACAGGCCAGTGAGCCTGACCTCAGTAGTGGGTAAATTATTGGAAGGTGTTGTGAGAGATAGGACATATAAGTACTTGGACAGCCAAGGGTTGATTAAGGCTAGTCAGCATGGCTTTGTGCGTGGTAGATCGTGTTTAACGAATTTTGTGGAGTTTTTTGAGGAGGTCACTAAGAAAGTAGATGAAGGTAAGGCTGTGGATGTTGTCTACATGTACTTTAGTAAGGCCTTTGACAAGGTCCCACATGGGAGATTAGTTCAGAAGGTTCAGTCAATGGGTATCCATGGAAAGGTTGTAAACTGGATTTGAAATTGGCTGAGTGGGAGAAGACAGAGAGTGGTTGTGGATGGTTGTTTCTCAGATTGGAGGCCTGTGACTAGTGGTGTGCCTCAGGGATCTGTGCTGGGGCCATTGTTGTTTGTTGTATATATCAATGATCTAGACGATAATGTGGTAAATTGGATTAGTAAGTTTGCGGATTTCACTAAGATTGGAGGTGTAGTGGACAGTGAGGAAGGCTTTCAAAGCTTGCAGAGGGATCTGGACCAACTGGAAGAATGGTCCAGAAAATGGCAGATGGAATTTAATGCAGACAAGTGTGATGTGTTGCATTTTGGAAGGACAAATCAAGGGAGGACATACACAGTAAATGGTAGGGCACTGAGGAGTGCGGAGGAACAAAGGGATCTGGGAGTTCAGATACGTAATTCCTCGAAAGTAGAGTCACAGGTAGACAGGGTTGTAAAAAAGGCTTTTGGCATCCTGGCATTTATAAATCAAAGTATTGAGTATAGGAGTTGGAATGTTTTGGTGAGGTTGTATAAGTCATTGGTGAGACCAAATTTAGAATATTATGTGCAGTTCTGGTCGCCGAACTACAGGAAGGATGTCAGTAAGATTGAAAGAGTGCAGAGGAGATTTACAAGAATGTTGCCGGGTCTTCAGGACTTGAGTTATAAGGAAGATTGAGCATGTTAGGACTTTAATCCTTGGAGCGGAGAAGAATGAGGGGAGATACGATAGAGGTTTACAAAATGATGAGGGGCATAGACAGGGTTAATGTAAGTAGGCTCTTTCCACCTAGATTATGAGAGATAAGTAGAAGAGGACATGGCTTTAGGGTGAAAGGGGAAAGGTTTAGGGGGAACATTAGAGGGAACTTCTTCACTCAAAGAGTGGTGGGAGTGTGGAATGGGCTGCCATCTGATGTGGTAAATGCGGGCTCGCTCTTAACTTTTAAGAGTAAATTGGATAGATACATGGACGAGAGAGGTCTGGAGGGGTATGGGCTGGGGGCAGGTAAATAGGACTAGCCGAATAATGTTTTGGCACAGACTAGAAGGGCCGAAATGCCCGTTTTCTGTGCTGTAGTTTTTCTATGGTTTCTATGGTTTCTAGCACATCTTTGGGATATTGGAAGAAACTGAGCACCGAGTGGAGACTCATCTGGTCAGAGGGAGAATATGTCAACTGAACACAGATAGCACCTTGCATCTGGATCGAACTTGGGTCTCTGGAGTTGTGCAGCAACAGCACTAACAGCTGAGCCATTGTGCCATTCTCTCATATGCTTCCTTTAATGATGTGTCAATGGCTTGGAGATCAGCCTCTTAGCATACATAAATGCAAGCACTGTCTGCATTAGTTCCCCTTCTTTAGGAATTTGTTGGAAGGGAGGTACAGGAAAGATTGGACAGTGTTTCAGGGTAATGATGCAGCCTAACGAAGACACCTTCCCCCCTCTCCTCCTCCTTTTTATTTCTGGCTTTTGCTCTCTTCCTTTCCAGTCCTGATGAAGGGTCTCGACCTGAAACATCAACTGTTTATTTCCCTTTATAGATGCTGCCTGACCTGCTGAGTTCCTCCAGCATTTTGTGTGTGTTGCTAATGATGCAGCCTTTTTGACAAAGTTCTGTTGCAGACCCATTAGTTTGTATCATGACTTTAATGCTATCATGATGCAAATGTGAAATGAAGACAATTTTATGTGGACAGATAAATTTTGAGGAAAGTTCTCCATAATTCTTCCTGGTTGATGGAATCAAAGGTTTTAGTGAGGTTGACAAAGCCTATGTATAGTGGTTAGTGCTGCTTCCTGCAATTCTCTGAGCGTTGTTGCTTGGTGAAGATTATATCCACTCTGCTTTGGATGGATGGAATCCACACTGCAATTTTGGAGTGTTTTTTTGGCCACTGGAAGGATGGTGTTAAGAAGGACCCTGGAGATAACTTTTCTGGCAGTTATTATGGTTGGATTATGTCATTTCTGAAGTCCCTTGTTGTTCATCCCCTTCTTCTCAGATTGAATGTTGAGTTTGTGGATTTGTGATTGAATGTCTTCACTAATGAACTTTAGAACTTCAATAGGGATATCACCTGCTCCCAAGGCCTTTTTTGTTTAACTTGTTTTGTGGTCTTTTTGAATCCATGTTGATTAGGAGGAGCCAGGGTGAATTGAATAGACTGAATTTCACAGCCAGGATGGATTGAATAGACTGTTGTGGAATGAACGTGTTGATATCAAGGGCAAAATCGTAGTTGAGAAGATATTGCCAGAGTTGGGTAACAGAAATATGTGGGGGCATATGCCAGAAACTGGGACATGAGCCAGATTTGAAGCCAGGAACTGGGGCCAGATATATATAGCCAGAGCTGGGGATCAGGAATATGGGCCAGGTATATGGATGGAGCTAAGGGCTAGGACAGTGGGCAAGGTGTGTAGCTTGGATCAGAAAATGGAGAAATAGTGGATGGGAGGGTGGATGAGAGGAATGAGAAACAAGGACTCCTTGGCCAAAGCCCATGTGTGCATGTGAATGCATGGTGAGGAGTGATGTCTATGCAAGTGCCTACCAATGTGTGAGCATTAAATCCCAAGTAATAGAACCTGGTTTCCTGTTGTCTAGGATCCCCTTGCTACTGCATCAAGACATTACTCTGTCAAGCTGGTTAAAAGAAACCATGTACAGGTAACTTTTAGTCCACAAAAGAAGTTTGGGACTGTCATGTCAGTTCCAACAACGCCAGACCTGAGTGCTGCTCTACTGTCATAGCTTGGAAACTCAGATGCTTTGATATCAACATCGTCATCCTGAGTAAGACGCAACAGGCAAAAGACAGCCTCTTGAAAGAAGAAATTGGGGGCTACACCATTTTCTATAGTGGAAATTTGGAAAAGGAATGTCAAAATATGCAACTATCTGTTAAGATACAATTCGCAAGGAAGGAGTAGGGAGAGCTAGCTCCAGCAGGTGCTTTTCTTGGAAACGATACATTTGGAGCACATTCTTGTCATAATCAACACTCTTGTCAGAGGGACAAGCACAAGACCTCATGCAACAGCCCCAGGCACTAGCAGCTTTTAAATCATGTAACTGTCTGAGCAAGGGACCACAAAGATGTTCAAATCATACGCGCCATGATAGTTACTGATGACTGCAGGCTTGAACAAGTCTAATCTGCTCTGTTATCTCCATTAACCTGGCCCCAAATTATCATCGTTAACAGAAATGTTACCATAAGAAGGTCAATGTTGAAGTTCTCAAGGACCCCACAAAGGTCATCTCTTTTCTGATGGAACCTCACAGGAAACCTGTCAATTCTCAGCCAATGGAAGCTGCAGAGTATCCATAGTAGATGTGCTGCCCTGGAGTCCACAGTGATCAACACCTTGGTTTCTTTAACTAAGATGAATCAGGACTAATATGACAAGAATGAGGAGCTAATTAACCATAAATGGTAGGTGTTCCTGGATTGGGACCTCCTCCATTGTTCAAGGGAAAAGGAATAGCTCCATAGCTACCGAAAGGCAGCAGAGAAGCTGTGACCTAATGAAGAGATGGTGGGTGAAAAGAATGCAGGAGGTCTATCAATTTGCTGATAGCCATGACATGCACTGTCAAGGCTGCATATGACCCAACACTCCACAGCATTGAGAGTCAAGAAATGAAGTGAACTTATCAAGGACAGAGAGACAATTGGTGGTCTCTAATAGGAGCACTTCATAGAATTATGTAACACTTAGCAAGCCCAATTAGCCACTGTGACAACTCTTCAATATGACTAACATGTCACCCATGTAATTATTCTTGTTCCCATGTTCATTCTCAGAAAAATAGAAGCACAGGCAAATTTAAAGACAGAATAAGGCAGGACTCTTAACAGTGTGGAGGAACAGAGGGACCTTGGGGACCACGTCCATAGATCCCTCAAGGTTGCCACACAGGTCGACAGGGTTGTTAAGAAGGTGTATGGAGTGCTGGGTTAATCGGGGTATTGAGTTCAAGAGCCACGAGATGATGTTGCAGCTCTATAGAACTTTAGTTAGACCACACTTGGAGTATTGTGTTCAGTTCTGGTCACCCCATTATAGGAAGGATGTGGAAGCTTTAGAGACGGTGCAGAGGAGATTTACCAGAATGCTGCCTGGATTGAAGAACATGTCTTATGAAAATAGGTTGAGTGAGCTAGGGCTTTTCTCTTTGGAGAGAAGGAGGATGAGAGGTGACTTGATAGAGGTGTACAAGATGATACGAGGCATAGATCGAGTGAACAGTCAGAGACTTTTTCCCAGGGTGACAATGGCTAACACGAGGGGACATAATTTTAAGGTGATTGGAGGAAGATATAAGGGGGATGTCAGGGGTAAGTTTTTTTTTACAAGGAGTGGTGAGTGCATGGAATGCACTGCCTGCAGAAGTTGTGGGGGCAGATACATTAGGGACATTTAAGAGACTTTTAGATAGACACATGAATGATAGGGAAATGGGGGGCTATGTGGGAGGGAAGGGTTAGATAGATCTTAGAGCAGGATAAAATGTCAGCACAACATTGTGGGCCGAAGGGCCTATACTGTGCTGTAGTGTTTTATGTTCTATAGAAAATAGGAGCAGAAGTGGGCCTCTCAACCCATCAAGCCTGCTCTGTCATTCAATATGACCATGGGTGATCATCCAAATTCAGCACGTTGTTCCTGTTTTCTCTTCATTGCTATGTTGTAAAATTTTGTATTTAAAAAAAGTTGTTTACCAATTCAATCTATTTTGCAGATGCAGAGAGGATAACCTACAGCAGAGAATTTCTGATGAAAATTGCCAGCCTGCCAATTTCAAAAGAGAAACCCGAGTTTTTGCCATCTCTTCCTGTGGTGTTAGAGAGGCCAGTAAGTTGTGTCCTTTGGCAGTGTTTCATAAAAATTGGTAAACTGCATTTTCTGTAACAGTGGTGGAGCAATATTTACAATTTTGATATTGTTTTTTTAAGATCATAAGTTAAAAGAATGTACCTGAACTTGTTTGTAAATTTATGGTATGCCAATTCTAGCAATCCTTTTCAGAAGGATTTGAAACATTCTGTAGCACATTTTGAAGGCAAAAATCATAAATAGAACATAACAATTCATTAAATTCCTACTTGTGACTTATTTCATACTTATTTACTTGTTCATCAAAAATATTTTTGCTTTTCTCCATTTTCAACTAACAGTTCTCAGCATGAAATATTACAAAGTTAGAATTGCAGCTCACAGCTTGCATACTAGATGAAAAATCTTCAGCAATTACTAACACATCAAAACCTTGAAAGTAATTATAGTTTAGAACTAATGTTGACACTTACTAATTATCTGTAGTGATCTGGGGATGGAGAATTTTGTATTTTTAACGCAACACAAACTGCCAGATATTGGCAGGAGGTGAAACCAAAGCATGGAAGAATTAAGTGGGCTTGCAATAGAATCTACAAATATTTTTGGTAGCAATTAAAACATTAACATTTTCCAAGTCATCAACGTGCAGTATGGCGTATTGTGCCCAAATGACTGAGGATCATGGCTTGGGTTCAGATAAGTGAGCAAAGTAAATGGTCAAATAACTGGTGCTTTGCCAGAAAGATTGGAGGATAGGGAGGGCAGAAGTGAGTAGTAATTGGTTAAGTGACCATGTTATGGAGTCAGAATCTTGGATTATTATTGGCTGTGAAATGAAGGTGGAATAGAGAAAAGGCCAGGGATAGTTCTCCTCGTCCTCGCCTACCACCCCACCAGCCTATGCATCCAACGTATCATTCTCCTCAACTACCGCCATCTACAACAGTAACCCACTACCAGGCATGTCTTCTCCTCCCCTCCCCTCTGCTTTCTGCAGGGATTCACTCATCCATCCCCATCAATTTCCCCCTCCCTCCCCAGGCACTCGCCTCTGTAACCTCAAAAAGTGTTACAACCTGTCCCTACACCACCCCCTCACCACCATACAGGCCCCTAAACAGCCCTCCCAAGTAAGGCAGACTTTCACATGTGAAACCCGCCGTGTTATTTATTGCATCCAGTGCTCCCGTTGTGGCCTCCTCTACGTCAGTGAAACTAGACACAGATTGGCGGACAGCTTTGCCAAGCACCTCTGCTCTGTCCACCATGCCAGCCAGGACCTCCCAATGGCCAGCAATTTTAATTCCACTTCCCATTCCCATATCGACATATCTGTCCACAGCCTCCTCCATTGCCAGGTCAAGGCCAAATGCAAATTAGAGAAACAGCACCTCATATTCCATTCTCCAATCTGATGGCATGAACATCAAACTCTCAAATGTCCAGTAACCGCTTCCCTCTGCCTTTTTTTTTTACTTTTCTCTTTCTTCCTGATCCAACTGGCCCCCATCACCCTATTTCTTTCCCCTCTTCCACTCTCTGCATCTGCCCGTCACCCACACACACCTCCCACTGGTTCCCCTCCACACCTCCCTCTCTTTATTCCATGCACCACTGTCCTCTCCTATCGGATTCCATCATCTTCAGCCCTTTGTCACTTTCACCCATCACCTCCCCACTTCTGACATCCATCCCACTCTCCTTCCTCCCTTATCTGCCTATCACCCCCCTCACCTGGATCCAGCTGCCAACATTTGTTCCACCTCTTCCCTCCACCTTTTTATACCAGCTATCTTCCCTCTTCCTTTCCGGTCCAGAGGAAAGTCCTCAACCCAAAATGTTGACTGTCTATTTCCCTCCATGGATGCTGCCTGACCCGCTGAGTTCCTCCAGCACCTTTGTGTTTCTGTGGAAGAATATATGGTAGTTAATGCTATGGTCTCTCAATCCTTGTGATCCAGATTTGATCCTGACTTTTGCTGCCTGTGTGGAGTCTGTATGTTTCCCCTGTGACAGCATAGATTTCTCCCACATCCCAAGTAGTCCGGTTCCTTCCCACATCCCAAAGATATGCTAGTAGGTTTATTAGCTCTGGTAAATTACCCCTAGTGTAGGTGAGGGCAAAAGAATGAAAGGGGAATTGATGCACATGTGAGAGAATAAATTGCAGGATTACAGTGATATAGGAGGGGCATGAGATTGATGGAATATATCTGATGAGTTGAATGGCTGCTTCTTGTTTTCTAGGCAAAGCATCAGAGATAACACTTACGAATCATATGTACCAAGTGGTATGATATTTGATACATTATAGTGCAAGACATTGCCATTTGTTGAGAGCTTACTGCTTTCAATAAAGTATATTTGGTTAATAACTCTATCTCTATTATTTGATTAGTAAGCAGCTATACTAAAGACTGTACTGACACTACATTACTCAAGTTGAGTTTATTGTCATATGCACAAGTACATGTATGCACAGTGCACTGAAAAATTTCCTTGCAGGAGCCCCACAGGCTCATAGCATTAGAGATGCAACATTCACAAGAAAACATAAATTATACAAAATTATACAAGAAAGGGGTTGTGTAAATTGCTTCAGGAACCAAATAGTTGAAGGGAAGTAGCTGTTCTTGAAGCTGGTGGTGTGGGACTTCAGGCTTCTGTACCTTCCACCTTATGGTAGGGGAAGTATGATGATAGCATACTTTCATCATATGATGATAGTTTCTTCTTGAGGGAGTAGCACCAGAGTGATCAAATGTGAAATTCTGTAAATAAAAACAGGGATTCTGGGGTACAGCAGTGATGATAGCAGGCAGTGGATTTGACAGATACGTCACTAAGTATGAGAGATACCAGTGAATTCAGCCATATGAAACAAGTGGAAATTTTCTTAAGGGTGAACAAAATTGTCAAGATCCTAGGGGAGGATACAAAACAGAGCAACATAACCATACACAAGAGGAAGCCAATATTGCTACTGGTGATTAAGCCAGAGACACACAAGATGTTGGAGAATTAACTAGCACTACAAATTACAGACAAGGTTTCATATAAGGCCAAAGTAAAAATCCTGAAGGAACATTTTAATCTGGCATTGTCAGAGATTTTTGAGAACTATACATTTGGCAAGTACTATAAGGAAATGGTTGGCAAATATGAGGTCAAGGTGATGAGATTGGGGAAAAGGTACACTTTCCAGATCTTTTATAGAATGAGTGTTGTGGAATTGTTTAGTATTGAGACTGTCAACTGAAAGATTTCAAGCAAAACTATTGGATATGCTGGACTTAATCTTCAAGCTACTAATTTGACAATGGTGTTTAAAAAAAAGTTTTGTTCAGGCATGGTTGCAAGATCCAAGCAGGGAACAAGCTCATAGAAAGGGTTATGGCAGCACAGTCTTCATAGCCACGTTATGTGAATGCTGCAACTGGGTTTGGTGGAAAACCACTACAGCATGTGAGATAAGTGGCAGAAAGGTTTGCCATGTATTTAATGAAAGCCATCTACCCTGAGAATGTCCATTCAAGATGTCCCAGTGCTACAGCTGCCACAAGGATGCTAGTCCCTGCAGAAAGTTACCATTAGTAAAGACAGCAATCTCAGTAAAAAAAAAATGTACCCCTGGAGACATAAAGAGAATACTGGGGGCATTCTACAAGAGTCATGGATTGATGGAGCTGACTGTTTGGATGTCTGCCAGCAAGAGCTGTGCATAAATCCATTTTTTCACAGGTCAACGTGAAGAGGATATTGGGTCATGATGGCAGTGAAGTATTTGCACAGAAGATGTTGATTACAGAAATTCCTATGGGGACTGCCATGAGGCCAAAAAACAGACCTGCAAAATAAAATAACAAGTTGACTCCAGAATTAAACCAGAATGAGGTGTCTTGGGGGAAGGACTTTCTGAATTTGGGGCCAGTGAATTATAGTCCATTATGAGTAAACCAAATCAAAAGCATTATTTAGACAGTGATTTTTGTCTCAGAATGAAAATATTCACACATCTCGAAGGCAAGCAGTTCAGGATAACACAGTACTATTACAAGAGTCTGCAAACAAGATGAAAAATGAAAATGTTCAGCATCAGATGCTGCAGTGAGCTAATATCAATTAAGCCTGGCACAGATATTACAGATAGAGAAGATAAATCTGCACTAGTTCTGGGAAAGAACTCTGCCTTCAAGACTTTTGTTTACAGAATTGTTGAATGGCTTGAATTAAGCACAGATCAGGTTGAATGAGTTAAGAAAGAACTGCATTGCATTTTGAAAGCAGGTCAGAAGCTCTGTCATTCCCTCCGGGGTGTCACAACAGGTATGGAATGACTAATGTCAGTCCAGTGTAGCATATTCAGAGTTCAGAAAAACAGACTGGTACAGTCATGGCAGAGTTGAAAGCCTTGGAGATGATTCAGATTTTTAAAAAAAATCAGAGGAGATGACGTTGTAACTTTAAATGAGACAGCAGTCTCCACTCTGTGGAGAGTCAGAGTGGAAATCAGGATGCAAGATGGTGTGAAAGTAGTTGTGCAAAATTGGAGAACCTTAAACAACCAAAGTACAGGTTGTTGTCACTGCATGCATTATTTTTAGCACATTACTGAATACCATGTATAACTAACCATTAGGAGTCAAGTGTTATTGGCCTTTTAAGTTCTATGTGAACAGTTTGGTGTTTACAAGTAACACCAGGAAGATGGTGTTCAAGAATTTGTAAAATGATCTATTTACAGTTATGAAGACAATTAATTTGAAGCAAGAATTTCAGAACAGCTATGAGGCCAGATGAGCACGAGGCTTATCTGGAGATGTGACCCATTTGTATTATCAGTGCCTGGAGTGCACATTTTGGAGATATCGATTGCAGTTTGCAATGAAAAATTCAATGAATGAAGAGATTGAGTGAATTTACAGTTAGTTGAATATAACCTGTATATTGATGTAAATTGTGAGTTAATTGTATAATTTTATGTATGTAAATAGTTGATGGTTTGTGAGTTTATCACTTTTTTAAAGGGGAAACAGGGTGGTGTATTTAAGTGAAAGAGAAAAGCAGTTATGTGTACATAATAGTAAGTACAGATTAGGTTATTTGCCTTTATAAGCAGCAATGCAAAGGAATTACAGTCACTATATTCCCAATTTTCTGTTGAAAAATATTTCTGCTCATCCAGGACTGGATGTCAAGCAAACAGTATGATGAGGAGAAAATAGCAGAAGCTAGAAATCTGAAATAAAAAAATATACTGCAAATATTCAGTAGGTCAGACAGCATCTGTAGAAAGAGAAATGAAGTTAACATTTTAATTGATTTTTCATCAGAGCTAGGAAAAGTTAAACGAGCACAATTTAAATTTTAGAAGGGTGGAGATAACTAAGGGAATGTTACGAGAAACTGAATGGCACAGATGGTGGTGTTGCCAGCTGAGAGAGGATAGTGAAAGCTTGATATTTGCAACTGATCTTTAAATAGAGGGAGATGAATGAGAACTTAGGAGAGAGGTAGGAGAAAAAGCAACGCTGTAAGAGTGAGATATAGAACACCACTGTTGCAGGAAATCTGAAGTAAAAGAAAATGGTAGAAATGCCAACAGGTCAGACAGAGTCTGTGGAATGGAAAGAAAATGAATTAATGCTACAGGAGGATTACCTTGCATCAGAACTAACTGGTTCTGATACAAACTCAAAAGCCTAGTAATCTGACGTCATTGAATTCAAAGGGATATATCATGCCTAGAAGGAAGATGAGATGCTGTTCCCCAGCAGCCCAAAACAGAAGTCAGGGTGAGAGTGGAATGGAGAATTAAAGTGATTGGCAACTGGAAGCTCAGAGTCACCCTTGTAAAGTACTCAGAGGTGTTCTGTAAAGCAGTCACCCAATCTGAAACAGAACAGTATATTCTTAATAGGGCACGGAATTAATCTAGCAAACACCAGAGAACCTGGCTGACAGCCACGCAGTCATGGAAAAAAAATACTAACTCCATTCAGACAGCACCTGAGGTCAGGATTGAACGTTGGTCCCCAGACCTGTGAGGCAGTAGCAGTGTCAGCTTTGAGAAAGAGGTGTCAATTAGAGAAGCCATTGTAGGTGATCCTTTGGCTATGATGGGATAATTAAGAATGGAACCATGGTGAATATGGTTTCACCTTGGACAAAGGTGGAGGAATATTTGAGGAAGATGGTATGATTAGCTGTTTCAAAGGCTGCTGACAGATCAAAAAGGGTGAGGAGAGTTAGATTAGCTTTGTCACAGTAACAAAGAATGCCATTAATGATTTGGTAATGTTGAGTCAAAAGTCAGTTGGATGGATTCAAACAAGGAACTTGTATAAATTCAGCAGTAATTTAGAAGGATACAATACATTCAAGTACTTTGCAGGAAAGAGAAATTCCACAGTTCCCCTTTTGGTTATAGACCAGGGCCTCTACCTCAGTAATTTGAGCATTAAGATGAGATAGTCCTTTGTGCTTAAGACCAATGGTGCTGAGATGCCATACCCCCTATGCCACTTGTGGTGATGCATTTTTATGGAATTTTTATGCTTTGTTTCTTGCTCATCTGCACACATTAGGTTACTTGATCTCCAATCCAAATATGTGATGTGAAACCCTAGATGCCTAGGCCAATAATTATGAGGCTTTCAGCATTCAATTTCAAGTGTTGCTCTACGTCTGTTTATTTAAAGGAAATATTATCAAAAATTTAATAAATGTGATTGATGCATACTGCACTCTTGAAAGGTAGTTCAGTATCCTTCATTCTCATTACATGTATATACAGAGGCTGATGGCCAAATGTAATGACAAATGGTATGCCAGTTTTGATATCACTGGCACTAAATTCTTGTGCTCATACAGGCTCACAAGCAGCACGAGCCACTACACTGAAGCAACCCTTATTTGGTAGGTTGACAGCTGCTTTAGGCAATTGCTAAAGGGGGCCCAAACTTGTGGGAGATTCTAAGATATCCATTGAGTTATCCATGTAGGTCCACTTTTAAGTGGTTTTCATAGCAATAGCTCCCCACCTCCCTTCATTGCCAATGTGTTCAGGGATTTCCAATCACCTGGACCCTGTTGCATATTTTCCCACTCTAAGAGCTTAATCCCACCTGACTTCTGATTGTTGATAACTAATTTGAACTCAGAGCAGTTGCAGCCTGATCCTCCAATCAAGTGATACAGCTCACACTCAGTCCAATCATTCCACCTCCTATTCTGCTCTACCTCAGTGATCTTATCCTAACACTGTGACCTGCAGACTAATTGATTTCTTTTGCTAGATCCGCAAAGGTGCATCTACCAAAGGTAAGACCTTTGTGTGTACCATAGATATAATGTATAAGAGAATCACAGTACTGCATATTTTTGCACAAAATTGGTGTGGGCCCTTGTTCAACACCTGTTCAACATGTGTATTAGGTAAGTAAGTTTCTAGCGCATCATGTTGCACTAAATGAGTATCTTGATGAAGTAACAGATGTTTAATATTGTGTATATAGGCTTACAAAATATATTTGATAAATTTCACTGCTTGTAAGCAAAATTGAAGCCTGTAGGAAAGCAGGAACAGTGGCAGATGGATATGAAATTGGTAATGAGATAGGAAACAAAGAATGAGTAACTTTTTGGATTAAAAAAGATATACAAACTTGCTATACCACTACTTTTCTTCACAGATATGAAGAAAAGTTTACTGGCTTGATTTCAAAACTGGTAGTAACTGGAAGTGCAGTGAAGCACACTGTGATTGAAGTGATGAGGACATAGGCTGATGGAATGAAGGAACATGTTACTGATTAAATTTAACGCTGAGAAATGCAAAGTGTTGATTTGAAGAATGAGGAAAGGTAATATAATTTAACAACACCAGTTTGACAAGAAGGCCAATGACACAGAAAGTCCAGGAACTTCATGCACACAAATCTTTGAAGGTGATAAGGCATATTGTAAAAACCGTTAAAAATCCTGGGATATGTTGAGACATTAAAAACCAAGAAAGCCATTTTGAATCATTAAAGGCTAGTTCACTCAGAACTGGAGTATAGTGTCCAATCTAAGCAGACTACTTTTAAAAGCATGAAAAAGACAGATTTACTAGAATGGTTTCATGGATAAAGCACCACAGTTTGCTTTGGAAATGTTTTTCAAATTACTAATTGATTTAAACTTTTCATGCATAGTTTTAGGTTTCCAACCAGGCTTTTTACTGCAAATTGTTATATTTCTGTCTTCTATTTAATGTTATTCAAGCCCTGAAATGTGCATGCAGATTAATTCCATTTAACCATTTTATGCACTTAATGCATTATGGCAAAATTGAATAAATAGACTATATACCTGATAAGTATTCAATATTAACTTCACAACCAAGAAAGAGGCAACCTATATTCGTATAGGAATGTCTGTGATCTTTGGGTACACCATGCACTTCATTGAATGTGAGGTATTTTTGAAATGTAGTCATAAATAAGTGATAAGTAAGAAAGCAAACATGGTAAGCAATTTGGGCAGAGCATATTCAATCAGCTGTGGAGTAATAACTGAATAGTTTTTAATGATATTACAGAATCAGAGGAAGATACACCACCAAAACAGGCCCTTCCATCCACTGAATCCGCGCTGACCATCAACTATCCATTTACTCTAATGTTAGAACCATAGAACCATAGAAAACTACAGACCAGAAAACAGGCCATTCGGCCCTTCTAGTCTGTGCCAAAACATTATTCTGCTAGTCCTATTTACCTGCCCCCAGCCCATACCCCTCCAGACCTCTCTCGTCCGTGTATCTATCCAATTTACTCTTAAAAGTTAAGAGCGAGCCCGCATTTACCACATCAGGTGGCAGCCCATTCCACACTCCCACCACTCTTTGAGTGAAGAAGTTCCCTCTAATGCTCCCCTTAAACCTTTCCCCTTTCACCCTAAAGCCATGTCCTCTTGTACTTATTAATGTTGCATTAATCCCGTGTTATTTTTTATTCTACCCATGCTTTCATCAAATATCCCCAGATTCTTCCACTCACCCACCCACTAGGAGGAATTTACAGTGGTTGATTAACCTACCATGTTAAAGGGATAAATAATGCTTAAGGCTAATCTGTTCTCTCTTTTTAAATTATGTTTTGAGATCTTTTGCATCCATCTGATGGGATCTTGCTGTATTCCATTACTGCACTGACAATTTGTTCAAGTCTTTGGACCAGGCTTAAATTCTGCTTATTCAAGTGAGGATGCTGCAGCTTGGCAATTGTTGACTGACCACTAACAAAACACTTTTAGCATTATTTTAAATTAATGTTGTGAATTGATTGTTGTAATGTAAGAATAACTTGTTCATCCCATCCCTGCTTCTTCCAATCAAGTGTTGTAAACAAAACCAGAAAAATCAGGAATGGCTCACGATTGGTATGGATATGTATTTGCAGTGCAGTGTATTGGTATATAAATGTGCACCATTGTGCAAAGCTGAATTTCCCTTAACATCATTAAAACAAATCTGCTAATTTCTCCTGCCCCACAACAATTAACACCAATATGTACGGAGGAAGGCTCTTTGGTTTCGGACATTTCCTTAGCTTTGGACGTCATTTGAAAGCCAAGGTCTTTGACCAGCAGCAGAATGACTGTGCCATCCTTGCACACATCATGAGTGACTTCTGGTCTGTCCTAGACCTCTTAGAAATTTACAGGCGTAAATTTTACCTTTCTCAGTGTCAAAGACCAAAGTGCACACTTGGTTTACTAATGATCATATATCCTTCATCATGGAGAACTTGAAGACAATCAAGCACTACATAATATTCATAGTTATCTTTGCTTATCAGTAAACGATGATAAGACTCTATACAGAATTCAAAGTACTACTATCTTCTTTGGGAAACTGCTGCAGAGTGTCTTTACTGTCAGTGACCTATAGAATAACAGCAAGATCCTGGTATGAAGCTAAGTTATCTTTCATAGACATGAAAATTGGATTTGATACCATCTAAATTTTTTGAAAGCATCACCAATTACCCTCTGGAAACTTCTCTAAATCAAGTGGAAAGGTGTTGCATCATGGAATGATCATCAGCTTTCAGCTCCACTGGAATGACTGATCTATTTGGAATACCAGCACTTCTCAGACAACTTGTACTCCTGGTTTGGTTGTGACCATAGGTTCCATGACACACAAAAGCAAAGGCACCTTGTGCAATGGGAGGACAATATATTGTCATCTGTCAGTTACCACTGATCTCAGTGGCAACACAGTTTCCATCTAGCAGTTCAAGAGATTGTAGAAAAGAAACCCAAACCAACAAGCAGTTCTCTCACATGAAATTGATTTCTGCAGATGTCTCTGTAGCTCTAGGATCACACTGCAGAACCATAGAACAATACAGGCCCTTCGGCCCACCATGTTGTGCCGACCTTCAATCCACACCTAAAACTATCTAATCCCTTAACAAACAAATTTGTAATTTGAACAAAACAAGTCTGAACA
The DNA here is from genome assembly GCF_009764475.1 of Pristis pectinata. Classification (NCBI taxonomy): domain Eukaryota; kingdom Metazoa; phylum Chordata; class Chondrichthyes; order Rhinopristiformes; family Pristidae; genus Pristis; species Pristis pectinata. The sequence goes on from NC_067413.1 coordinate 58,466,454, forward strand.
AACTTGCAATTCTTTGATAAACAGTAATAGAGATAATTGAATAAAGGAATTGCTCCCAATGCTGGTGGGGAGACCTCTTGATTTGGGAACTCCATGGGATTGACTATTGAATGGCTTGTATATGAAATAACTTTGACCTCTGATTATCTAACTTCTTTGTAATGTTAATTTAATTCTTCTATTGTCTACATAGAATTTGTAAACTGACATCTATTTCTGCAGTCAAGGTGATTGGGTCTAGTTTCACAGATTATAGATGCGCAGTGAAAGTGAACAGATTTTCTTGAAGGGAGATGGCATTTGCATATATGATTTAAGAACAAGGAAGTAATAAAATAACGGGTGACAGTAAAAAATAAATTATCCTAATAGGCTCATGAATGACAGCCCTCCATTTTTCTATGCAGGAGGGAAGGATTAGATAGATCTTAGAGCAGGATAAAATGTCGGCACTACACTGTGGGCTGAAAGGCCTGTATTTTATGTTCTAGATAGGTGGAAAGACTGGAGCGGATGATGTTCTTATTTAGTGCAGGAAATGTTGACAGGAGATTTGATAAAATCTTCAAAATCATTAGGATGCAGGCAAAGTAAGTAAAGAGAAACTGTTGCTATTGCAGAGGGGTCGAGAACCAGAGGCCACAGATTTAAGGTGATTGACCAAAGAACCCAAGCGACATGAAAATCCTTTTTACACAGTGAGTAGTTAGGATCTGGAATCATTCTTGTTTGGAAACATTTTTCCCTTCCTCTCTCCTCAATCATTCCCTATGTTAACTGCTGGTCCCATTCCAGCAAATATGAGTTCTCTCTGCACAAGCATAGCAGGAGGTCCAGAGGGAAGCTGCTCCTCAAAAATGTGGGAAAAAAATGTTCTCTCCCTGAAATGACCAACAACCTACCAATTAATGAATAAAAGGAAACCAAACTACCCACAATGACTCAGATATTGTGTATGTTCCCCCATAGTGATCATTTTGATGTCCCTGCAGCACAAAACATGACAGCTAGGACAAGGTATTCATCTCCTACAATGTTTTTATGCATGCAGTCAATAAAATTACTATACATTGTGCACTATTTACTCTTGTGCAAGCACTCTGTACCTATCTTCTAAGTGCTTTTGTCTGACCATTAACTTCTACAGATAGGCATGAAAGATGACAGTGGGCAGTTCTGAAGTGGCAGCATTCTCATTTAGCTGTGAGGGCACTGTCTCAATGACCATGATGGGAGTGCAAATGTGATCCTGGGACAGGACAACTGATTTTTGCTCCATGGACACACTAATGTTCACCTGGGTCAGAACATCAGATAGTCTTTCATTCTGATAGACCACAAAGCTTTTTTCACTGTCAGTTTGAGTTTGGCTAGCAATAAAGAGAGATTGGATAGCAAAGATATGAGTCTCAACTACAGCATTGGGACAACTGACCCTGTCTCCGTTGAACTGACATTGAGACTGAAGCTGTCATCTTAGTCTTCCAACATAAATTCTGCTTTCTTGCCACTGTGTTCATCTCCCTCCCTTACTACTGTTTCAAACAGACAGCAGATACTTTTACATTCTGTCACAAAGGGTTCTTCCACTTAGCCAATATTGCCTTCCTGCTTGCCGCCTCTTTCTCAGCCTCTGAAACACTAATAATTGCTTTCACCAGTTCCCTTTTATTTACTTGTATTGTCAGCATTTATTGTCCATTCTTAATTGTCTTAGAACTAAGGAGGTAATCAAGAGTCAACCATATCTGTTTGTGGGAAATCACAATTTGAGCAGGGAAGAAAGGAAATTTCCTTCCCTAAGGATACTAATAAACTATTCAACAGTTTTCAGTAGTTTTTATGAAAATCCAACAGCTGAATGGTTACTGTTACTGAGACTAGTTTTAATTCCAGATGTATTTAATCATTTCAATTTCCCTGCTGCCATGAAGGGATTTAACCATGTTCTAGATCAGAGGCCCAGAAATTTGGCTCCAGTAAATTAATCACCATATCCCTATTTCAGTACTCTCATCGGCAGGCTATCATTGCTCATCTTCTGTAAACTTTAACTTTGTCACAGATCTATTATATGTATTAAGTATGACAAGATGTCTTACTTTCCCATCATCCCTGTTGTTACTAATATTTAGTCATAATCACTTGCAATTTAAAATTCCAGCCTCATCTTTATATCCATTGGAACATTCATTTACTTTATCTACACAGACCTCCACTCTTACATTCTTCTTTCTAGCTTGCAAATACCTTTTCCTCAAATTTCTCTCATTCTTCCAATTCTTCCTGTTGATGTGACCAAACAAAAGGTCATTCCTTCCAACCTTTTCTATTATTTATTTGCTGTAGAACATTCATTATATTAAAAATAAATATATAAAAATTGTAGTTGATTCTATGCTCAAATAGAGGAAGCAGAAAGCTGTTCAAAATGTTTAAAAACTTAGTAGACCAGCATTAAACTAAAGATAAGCTGAAGCAATTTTTTCTGAACAAAGACATCAAATAATATCTTCATTGTAAGATTACTAGGGACCAGTGAAATAAAGATTTTTCAAAAATCTATTTGAAAAGATTGAAATAAAGCAATGGTCTAATTAAGAGTAATTATTGTAATCTAGAATTCAGAGTAATGTTATCAAATGCCTTTATGAATAGTTCTTCATTTATCTTTCTGCATCAAAGTGGTAGAAAAAGCAGATTGTAAGAAATTGTAAAGAAGCTAGACTATATGCAGTAAATGACAAGCTTATTTAAAGAGCAAATTTTATTTAACTGGAAGAATAAGTTTAGGGATGGTATTTTTATTCAAAGTACTCAATGCAATATTAAAGTTCATGGGAAATTTACTTGGTAGTTTGCAAATTTTTGTTTTCTTGCTGGCATAACAGTCAAGGTATGTTTTCCTGATAGAATACACTAGCTAAATTAACTAGATGAAGAACGTATCTCAAGGAGCTGTATCTCGCAAACAGAAGCAGCTGTTACTTCCGACTAACTCAAGAATTGTCTGATCGCAGATAAACCATTCTTTCTGGGAACTTTGCTTTCCAACTGGGTGAAAAACGTGACTAATATTTTGTTTTAGTAAATGTAAGAAATCTTTTGGCTCTGTATGTACTGAATTATCATCTTGTTAGCAATGGCAGTTGGATGACCATTCATTATTGCTTAAACCTGATAAGAACTCTTTGGATTTAATTTTTGAATACAAGCCTCAATTTACAATATTTATAAAATTGTCATGGTAAACTGGGCCAGTCAATATTGCTTTTACAGTATATTTTGAAAGAATCGAAACCAGATGGATAGAATTTACACAGAACTTCTCCAGTTGCCTGACATAAATTCAGTTGGAGAAGCCCCATAATAATTTTCCTCCATTCATGTCATGTAATATACTTTTGAGCCTTTTCAGCTAAGTATAGCATTATGATCTTTTGGAATGTTTCACCATTAAAAATGGAATACTATGGAACATACTTTGTTTAAAAATGATATTGATGAGTATGGGTTGAGTTTTACATAATCCTATATGACAGACTAATTGTTGTGTCTTCTTACTCAGAGAGAGAGGTTGTATGGAAGTGGACGGGGTTTATGTTTTGCTTACCAAAAGATGGCTACGAATCATCATGGAATTGCTGGCTGAATGACTGTTGTAAATCAAGTCCTGAACTCGCTTGGAAGGTGCTTATATTCTGTTTAATATTTCTAAACATATCTACTGGACTTTTGGATCTTTATGGGAAGAACTCATCCAACTTTACTCAACAGCTGGAAGATTTTTTTTCAGTGATGAGGTTCATGATTAATTTCTTTTGATTCTAATTAATCAAGATGGTGAAGTACCACATTTGTAAAACAGCACTTTTGGTAGAGTTTGTGCACTTGAAATAAATTGAAAATGGGTTAACAAAGAATTTTTTATGTAGCAAATGCACTGTATAGAAAGGATGATTGTTATTCTAATTCTTTTAAGAAATGGTTATTGAACAGGCCCATTTCACATTTTGGAAATATCAAGATATTCAAGGTCATGCATAAAAATCTTGTTACTTTAAATACATCATATAATGTTAATCATTCTACTCTAATTTCAAACATTTAAAGTGTACAATTATGAGCCATGCCTTTTACCTACACTGTTTGTTACCTAGGAATGTAAAAAAGGTGAATTTCATACCTTCTGACTGGGCCATGCTCCTTCTTTGTTATTCTTTAAGTACATGGTTGGATAACTGAGATAATCCTATGAGAAAAATGACAGCCAGGATTCCTCTTAAAAATTGTCCTTCCTGTGCTACCAATGCTGCTTCCTGAATAGCTCAGTTATTTTCAGAAAAGGGATATATCAGAGAACTCTTGTGATGTGTTTTCAGTAGCTATTTTTATGGTATGTTGAGATTTGGAACAAGCAAGACCTGGTATATTTCACTCTTGTGTATTGGAAGATGCATCATCATCCTTTACATATCATAGTGTAAGCTAATTTGTAATAAGAAACTTGAATATATAGGTCTGGAGACCCAAATATGGTACTGAACCAAAGAGCAGATAAGCATGAAAAGGTCTAAATAAAGGTCTACATCTACTGATAAGATTTCGCAATATAGCCTCTGTAACACTTCTGCCCGTGAGCTCATGAGATTATATCGAGACAGCAAGTAATAGAGCATTCAGTATGAAATCTAGAAACCAATTTCACGGCTTCATAAATTATATGTAACATCTCTATTCATTGTCCTTCCAAGGTTCATCTCCCATTGCTTTCAATTTGTAGAGTATGAGGTAAAATGGGAAAAAAGTGATAATAGTCATTGGTATTAGAAATTGATTACTAATACTCTTAGAACACATGAATTCTTGTGGCTAACTTCAGTGAAGTGGACATTTTTGCAGACTTTGAATTAATAGATTGAAATGTCATTTTATGTGAATTATGATCTCAAAATGAAAAGAAGTATGAATATGTAGCATGCTCTGCTTGAAATTTAAATTGTCACCAGCTAGTCAGTAATATCACAATTACCAATTCAGCTACCAGAGCAGGCCAGCAGATAAACTATGCTGTTTAAAAAGCTCTGCATAAATCAAAGGGCTAAAAGGAATGAGCTAGCATGATAAGTGTTGCTTTCTGTGGAACTTGAGGATTTTACTACATTGGGTAGTAACTCATAGCTTTTTGTGAACTGTTTCCTCAGTAAATTCTCCACAGCCACTGTTTGTGGAGAAATTATACCTCAAGAACCAGAACAAAAATTTTGAATCTTTCAATGAAGGGCTCATTCATTCAGCTACAATTTGGCTGGTTGAATAAATCCAAATTTTTACTCCTGATCTTGCAGTCCGAATTCTGTAACACTGATTGACTCAAATTGTATCTATGAACAGTGCAAGAGATTCATTGGATTCTCTAAGCTGACTCTCACCAAAAGAGTAATGAAGACATCAGCAGTATTTAGAGTTACTGATGTTTTAATTTATATAGTGTGACTACCTCTCCCAAAATAATTATGCCATTATTGCAGAATAACTCAGGCATCATCTTTTTGTGGCATTCTATTCGTGTATAAATGTTTGCAAGGTTTTCACCCTCGCCACTCTTTTAAATCCAAGATTGAATTCCATGTAATGATTTTTTGTGAAGAAAATGTCTTAATCAGTCCTAAATTGATCCTCAATTAGTATGCTCCCGTGGTTCTTTCTCCCATTCTCCCATGATTTTATTAATTTTCCAGATTTACCTTTTTAAACAGTTTATAATATTGCGAAGTATTCCTAAGACCTTTTGTATCTTTCTAGTCTTGTGCACCTAATTTTTTTTACGTTTATTCCTCATAATGTAGACCCTAAGACTAAGGTTCAACTTTTTGATTCTTCTGCATTACCTCCAGCAGAAATCGCATATGACCTCTCTCACTTCCCTGGGTTAGCCTCATTTGATCATGTAAACATTTACTTTGTGAAGAAGACATCGCCCTCTAAAGACTCCCCCAGTCTTTCAGTCAAACTGTCCATTGGTAGGCGACTGACAAAAATAAATGAGCCATACTATTAAAAACTGCACCATGTTTCAGAAATTCCTTCTTCTGAATTTCCCGATCTTAAATCCACTCACCAGCAAGGAATTCATCCCATCCCCCATGTCTAAAGTAAAGTCTATGCGGTTGAATCAGCCCAGAACCTCCAGTGCCATATTTGCTAACATGTAAACCAACCCATATACACACAAACAAAAACTTGCATATCCAACAGGCTATGCTACCTGCTACTGTTTGCAAACTATCCGCTGCCCCCTTGCCATTCTCCTCTGCCTCCCAACCCCCACACATGGACACCGTACGCCGCTATCCAACACACAATTTCAGACATTCCACCTACAAATTGCTACCACCAAATTATTTCAATATTGTATAGCAAAATGTAATTTTCTTAACCAAGTATTTTAAGTTCCCCACAAAACTCTATTAGCACTCTTCATTCATTTGACGGCAAAAGTATCAATGATGGTTCAAGATAAAAGGTTTACTCTTGCAATAAAAGATCTAGAAATGCTGTCTGAGTACTGTCCTTAACTGATAAAAGATGCACTTGAGATAGAACACTTGGTTAAATCAAAATTGTGCCTTAATCTTTTAAATTTATTCTCAATTAAATGTTGTAGCAAATGTCCAAGAAATATTATTCCAGGTGTTGGTCTGTGGCCAAACAGTGTTGTCTTGATGGTGAACAAATGAGAAAAGATTTGGTCTTGATGGCTTTGCTTTACACTCATTGGTTTGTGTATTGGAATGAAATGTGGCATAATAATCTTACCTTAACATTTGTCAATCTTTAGCAATGTGACAGCAGGGCACTTGGAAAGCACTAAGGTTTGGTAAAGTCACCACAATTTATGAAAGAGGAATAGTTTTTACTAAATCAAATAAGAGTTTTTTTAAGGCTGTTGCTAGCAGGATAGCTAAAGTGAACCAGTGGATGTGGTACATTTGAATCTCGGAAAGCATTTGGAATGGTTGTTTCATGAAATTATCAAATTGGTGGTATTATATTTAACGACTGGATAGTCCTGGATCCACTACCCACACTTGCCACCTGTCTGCATTTACTTTTTCCAGATGTAGAGGATGAATGAGCAGACCCACACAAACTAATAGGTATCTTTTGTAACAGAAGGGGGCCCCATCAATGTGTAGACATCAGGTATGAGTGTTACTCCCAGAACACCTTGACAGCCTTTGTCACTGCACCAGTTATGATGCAGAATGCAGAAGAAGTGCTCAGGGAACACCCCCCTCACCTTGATCCACCTGCCCAGTGCTTGTTCCACCTTTTCCCTCCACCTTTTTATACCAGCTATCTCCCCTCTTCCTTTCCAGTCCCGATGAAGGGTCTCAACCCAAAACATCGACTGTCCATTTCCCTCCATCAATCCAGCCTGACCTGTTGAGTTCCTCCAGCTTTTTGTGTGTTGCTCCAGATTTCCAGCATCTGCAGTCTCTTGTGTCCCCACTCTACTTGTTCATGCTGTTTTAAGGCAGAACTTTTATTGCAATTGGAAAGTGATTACTTGTTATGTTCCAGCTATTTATTTGATACCCTAACGGCACATCATAAGTATTATCTAATATATTCTTTTCTGCATATGGCATCAACAAAAGCATCCAGAAAAATGTCTGGGATGACATGATTCACTGTATCTATATTAAAGCTTTTAATCATATCCCATAACATTTGATTTATCCTGGAATAACTGCCTACTGTTACCTGAGCCAGATCTTGAAACTTTAGTTTACTTATTACAACTGTTGTAGCTTTTCATCAACTTGTAAATTATTTTATTACCACTCAATGAAAACAATATAATTTAAAACTTCTCTCTGGCATATGGTTCTGGTATTGGATCATAATATGCTGCTCTTTAACCTTGACTTAACACTTTTTTGGACTTACATATTCATTTGAACCAAAACTTGATTAATTTCGCTATTGAACCCTCCTGATCTACTATTTGATGTACCTTAAAAAAAATTTAGACATGGCACAGGGAAGAGTAATCAAATGACTCAGTGAGTTACTTTCCAAATGGACTGTCATAGTAATTTCTCTTGGTGGACAACTGTGGTAATTCATTTCGATATAGAATACAACTTAAATTTAATTTGGTGAGGATGATGCTACCAGGGATATGTGCTTAAATTATCCAGTTGTTCATACCAAACATGCAGAACAGCTTAGGTCACCATTTCCTAATGGATGCTTGTTGTGGAGTTGGTTCTAAGTTTACTCTTCAATCAATAATTGAAAACGTCCTCAAGCAAGGATGAAGAGGCTGTAGATTTTTATCACTTGCACGTTTTCCGTATTCGATATGTCACCACAGAGGACAGAAAAGTATGGCAGTGTTATCTGTACCAGCGTTTTACCAACTTTATAATAAATGAATTCTAGCTGCGTTTAGAATTAATATGCACTTCACGTTTAATGGGTAAGTTTGACTGGCTAAGTTTAGAAAAAAAAATGGACTGTTTCTAGATAATTACAAGAATTTTGGTTATATTCAAGTTAAGATTATTTTAACAGTAAACTGGTTATGAATGCTGCCTGATCATAATGTGGAAAAATATCCACAGACTATAAGGTCTTATCTCACAAAGCTTAGAAAGATCAGTAGAAATGAAGGGTAAGCAAACAACTGATCTATATCTCTTGTTTAAATAAACCTCAAGTCCTAGTCTTGATTTATTTTGTGCACTATAGTGATAAATAATACTAAGCTCAACAAGTTTGTTTGAAAATGAATTGGGGTGTAAGGAAAATGTGTAAGATCAAAATATTTTCAAATGACCTGTAATCTCTCATTGGTGTTAATCTATAAACCAAATTTGTTTGAAACTGGCTTGCAGTTTTAAAATATTGATACCCATTTATTTTAGATAAAATTTTGAATTCCTCTTATTAATAATTTATACACATGGCAACCTTCTCAATAACATTGATGTGAGGAATTTCAGCCTCTTCTGTCAGAGTTATGACCTTTCTTTGCCTTTCAATTTACAAGATTTTCATTTTGCATTTTTCCAGATTGATGTGAAGTGGTACTAATGATGTGAAAGTTTCTTCAGCCAAAATACACATGTGATTTTGTGCATTGATTTTCAAATTATTCATGGATATAATGATAAGCAATACCATTCATGTGGGTAGGAATGTTTTTGTATAGTTTCTGCTGTTTCATTAAATGTCATATATTGATTATGGATGACTAATTCTTTGATGTTTGGACGTAATTTTGTTAAATATACAGTTCATTGAGAGTGAAGGGTATTAAAATCTTATTCTGTCAATCTTGCCTTGGAGCTGTGAGAACTTTCTCTTAGCTTGGCTTTATGTAAACAGTCTTATGGCCTTAAGTTCACTTGCTTAGTTTGCTATTGGACTGTTTACTATGTGAAGTAACTTAACTCATTCTGACACATGATCATTACCATTAGAAATTCTGGTATTTCATTTTGTTGCAGTATTCCTTACTGAAATTTTTATCATTTGTAATCTTTTATCTACCACTTATTTATCACTTTGATCTATGAAATGGCCTGCCAAGGGATTATATTAGTAATGCAAGAGAATTAAGCAAACTGTGGGGGGACAAAAGCACAGGTACGTGGTTATTATTATGGCCTTTGATTTTTCCTAAACATTGGGACTAGCCATACTTACCACAAGGGTTTCCTCTAATCCTGTGCATTTGAATGATTCATATTGTGTAGTAAGATATGTTACTCTTACATTTTTTATTTAAAACATTTTTCTATTAAGAAAATGTACACAAAGTCTAATGTTTAAAAATTTGTTTATGGATTGTAATGGCGCTAGTAGGACAAACATTTATCACTTAATTGACCCATACAAGGTGTTACTGGGTCATCTTGAACTGTTGCAGTGTATGTGGTTTCCATAGTACTGTTACTTGTAAATTTCCTTGATTTTGACCCAATAATAAGTAACAGTAACACACAAAACACTGGAGGAACTCACCGGGTCAGGCAGCACCTATAGAGGGAAATGAACAGTCTACGTTTTGGGTTGGGACCCTTCATCAGGACTGGAAAGAAACGAACAGTGATGTATTTTCAAGTCAGGATGATTTGTGACTTGGGGAGCCAAGTAATGGTAATTTTCCTTGTGCTTTTGCCCTCATTCTTCTTGATGGTTGAGGTAGGCGGTTTGAAAATGCTTTGGAAAAGCCTTGGCAAATTGGGACAGTGCAGCTTGTCGATGGTACAGTTACAGTGCACTAGGGATAGAAAATCTATTCAAAATATTTGATGGAATACTTGTCAAATTGGCTGTTTTGTTTCCTTGATGTTGTCAAGTTTCTTGAGTCCTGTTGCAGTTGCACTCATGTTCACATGTGGAAAGCATTCTGAAATATTTCTGCTGTGCCTAACTGGGTAAAAATACTTCGGAGAATCAGGTGAATCACCCACCTCAGAATATGCAACCCATTGACTTGCTCTTGTAGCCCATGGTAGTTGCCTAGTTATCCAAGTTAAATTTCTGGTCAATGGTAATCACTCCAAAGCAATTAAGATTAGAAGAAGTAGGACCAGTATTATGTCCTTCAGCCCCTTGAGTCTACTCCACTATTCAACATGATTATGGCTGAACTGACATTCCTCAAGTCCACTTTCTGTCTGTGCTTTATACCTCTGAATTCCCTTACTGATTAGAATTCTGTCTGTCTCAGCCTTAAAGAAATCCCAGGACTCTCCCTCCAACAGCCCTTTGTAGTAAGGAGTTCCACAGACTCCCAACACAGAGAGGAAACTTTTCCTCCTCTCTGTCATAAATTGGTGCCCTCCTTTTCTGGGACCACAGTTTTAATTCTAGACTCTCCCATGATAAGAAACATCCTCTCAGCATGTACTCTGTTTAGTCCACTAAAACTCTTTAAATGTTTCAATAAGATCACCTCTCATTCCTAGCTTTAATGACCCAACCTGTTTAATCTTTCTTCGTAAAACAACCACTCCATACTCACAATCATCTCAGTGGACCCTTCTCTGGATTGCCTTTAATAACATAATATCATTCCTTAAAAAGGGGAACCAAAATTGTTCACAAGTACTCTTGATGTGATCTCACCAGCACCTTGTACAGTTGCAGTAACACTTCCCCACTTTTATACTCTTCCCCTCAACCCCTTGAAATAAGGACCAACATTCCATTAGCTTTTGTGTGCTGATTTTCTGTGTTTTATGCACAAGGACCCCAAACTACTTTTGTGTTGCAGTTTTCTCCAATTTTTCATTTAAATAATAGTTTTCCTTCCTTCCAAAATGAATAACATTACATTTATTTTTCAGATTATAGTCTATTTGCCAACATTTTGACCATTCACCTAATCAGCTTTATGAAAACCAGGGGGAAGTGTAGAGATTTTCTTCTGTTGGAGATAATCATGGCCTATGAGCCCAAACTTTTATGCCGTCCTTGTCTTGCTCCATGCAGGCATTGACTGGATTATTTATCTGAGGAATTTTGAATGAAATTGAACACTTTCCATTGGCAAATGTAATCACGTCTTAAAGTTCAGATAATTAGCCTCAACTAAGACAGTCATACCCCTTTGTACAAGATGTGATTCCACCCACTGAAGACCTTTCCCCACAATTTCCTTTGATTTCCATTTTTACAAGACAGCCTTGAAGCCACAGTTAGCCATAGCATTTAGTAATATTCTGTTCATATTCTTTAGGAACACAAGAAAAGAATGGAACAAGATCAGGCCAATTCGCCCTTCAAGACTCATCCACCATCTACTAAGATTGTGGCTGATATGTGACTATTGGTTTTTGCTCCATATCTGTCAATACCTTTTTAAAATTAATGATTGACCTAGCCACTTATGAGAATTCCAAACTTCTACCATCCTTTACAGTTAGAAGTGATTTGTAATTTCACTCCTGTATGGCTTGGCTCAATGTATTGGATCCCTAGAATTGTTGCAGTTGTTTTGTAATTTCCCCTTTGAACCTGATCATATTAATCATAATGAGATAAATTTTCACTCTCCATTGGGTTGCTAACTAAATTTGAGTCCTTACTCATCACTAAACCTAAGACGCATGCTTCTTGTTAGTTCTGAGACATACAAAGACACTCACATTTAAATTTGGACCAAAGCTGTAATTCTGTATGGAGCCACTTGGTCTAGCAGAAATCAAACTGATGTCAGTGAGCAGGTTGTTGGTGTGGAATTGGCAACTCTCTTCATCATTTTGCTGACGATTGATGAAAGAAAGGAGTAACAAACAGATTTGTCATTTTATAGATAGGATATGCTTGGGCAATTTTAACCCTTTTTGTGTCCTCCTAGTATTGAGCCTGTGCTGGAATTTTTTGGCTAGCAGTGCAACCTCTTCTGGACCACAATCTCCACTGCTGAAGTTGGGATATTGGAGACCATTGTATTTACTGTATCCATTGTTGTCATTTGTTTCTTGAAATGATGTAATAAATTGAATGAGTTGGACATTGATGTCTGAGACCACAGAAAGAGGCAGATATGGATCATTCACTCAGTATTTCTGCTTAAGATGGGTGGAAATGTTTCAGTCTTTTTCTTTGGACCTGTGAGCTGAACTCTACCAAGTGTGGTAATGGTCATTGTGCATTATCTTTCCATTTCTCATTTAATTGTTCATTCTCATTCATAACAGGATGTGAGTGGATTGCAAAACTTTAATCGAATGAGTGCCTTGGCTTATTTCAAGCTGCTTCAATTGTTTAGCACAGAGTAAGGTTAAACAGGTTTATAGCTTTTATTCAGGTAGCCTGGTAGTGATCTTTGCACATTGTTACAACTTCTTTGAACTACAGTTGCCTGGCTGAGAAATGCTGGGCCACGTGTTTACATATTGTGGTGGAAAACAATAATACTGCTGCTGATGGCCCACAATGCTTCAAAGATACCTATTTTCAGTTTCTTTATCTCTTCTGAATCTATCCCATTTAGCATGGTGGCTGGGTCACATAACATGATGGAAGATGGCCTTAATTAAAAAATAGGAGTTGCTCACTACAAGAATTGTCGATTTTGTCATACCCATCAATGCTATAATTTTCAGATGCCTCTGTGACCATACCTTTGCTCATTGCAGCCAAAAAGTTCTATTTTATCTTCATCAGTCCACAGGACTTGTTTCCAAAAAGCATCAGGCTTGTTTAGATGTTCCTTTGCAAACTTCTGATGCTGAATTTTGTGGTGAGGATGCTGGAAAGTTTGGAGAAAAAAGGGTGCAGAATTTCATAAAAAGAACACCTTGCCAACTGTTAAGCATGGGGGTGGATTGATCATGCTTTGGGCCTGTGTTGCAGCCAGTGGCACGGGGAACATTTCACTGGTAGAGGGAAGAATGAATTCAATTAAATACCAGCAAATTCTGGAAGCAAACATCACACCGTATGTAAAAACAAAGCTGAAGATAAAAAGAGGATGGCTTCTACAACAGAATAACGATCTTAAACACACCTCAAAATCCACAATGGACTACCTCAAGAGGCACAAGCTGAAGGTTTTGCCATGGCTCTTACAGTCCCGACCTAAACATCATCAAAAATCTGTGGATAGACCTCTAAAGAGCAGTGCATGCAAGACGGCCCAAGAATCTCACAGAACTAGAAGCCTTTTGCAAGGAAGAATGGGTGAAAATCCCCCAAACAAGGATTGAAAGACTCTTAACTGGTTACAGAAAGCGTTTACAAGCTGTGATACCTGGCAAAGGGGGTGTTACTAAGTATTGACCATGCAGAGTGCCCAAACATTTGCTTCCGGCCCTTTTCTTTTTTTGTTATTTTGAAACTGTAAAAGATGGAAATAAAAAAAAGTGATCTTGATTAAAATATTAAAGAAATGTGTCATTTTTAACTTTATGCCTTTTGGAAATCAGGTCATCTTTCACTCACTTAGCTATTCACAGTAACAGAAATTTTGAACAGGCGTGCCCAAACTTTTGCATGCCACTGTATAGTTACATTCAATAGCATGGAATTTGGCCTGAAGGCCACTTGCATGATTTTCAGTCATGCATGTGTGGTCCATGCCATCTGCAAGCTGCTTTGACAAATGTGGGTTAACAGTGATCTTGAGGTCTGCTGTTATGTTACTTAGAGGGTCTGCCTGAGCAGGTCTGAGACTTGTGCTGGGTACGTTCAAGCATGGATGTGGTGGGTGACTCCATTAGGTCCCCTCCCCAGGGAGGTTAGATACACCAATACACTGAGAAAAATTGACAAAAGTTTGGGGGCAATTATGCAGCTTTGTTTTGACACCAGACTTCACTAAGAATGACTGTTGTAGATTCCTGGATTAATATCATGGTTTACATGCCATTGAAGAGCAAGTGTAAAACTGGGATGAATTTCTGGGGCAGCCACATTTGAGAAGAGTTTCCACTGTCTCTCTTGAATGATAGAGTCAATGAGGTTAGGCAGTATCATTTTTTTAATGCTGAACAGCATCAAATCTACAAACATATCAGCAGGAAGTGCTCATTTCAGAATGAACTGGAAGTGTGCTGCTTGTCATTTGGGTGAAGGACCTAAAAATTGATGGGTCTCACCATGGCTGAGGCCAGCACCACCCCAATTTACACTGAACTGCTGACTACACTTGGGAAACAAGCCCAAAATCAGATTCCAACCAAAAAAGATTGTTATTTTATTAACTTGTTTATCTTAAAGTCTAGCTTTGAGGAACAGGAATTTTCAAAGAAAACTTGAGCATTCGAAGAAAGAGAACTGCTGTCTTATAGCGATTTTTATTCTTTTACCTGTACTGCTGCTCTTTCATTGCTACGATTTGATGAACATTCATACCTGCCTTGCCTTTTATCACCCAAATGTACTCTTCCTCACTATGTATTTTCTCTTCCTCACTAACTGAAGGGTGCCTTGATGCTGGCATGTAGGTTAACCCTTCATTTTGTTTCTCTGGTAAACTAAGTGTTGTTCTCAGCAACGTGCGTACTCATTATAAATTATGTCTAAGAACACAAAATTTATGGGTGGTTAAACAGTAGACTATTTAATAGGAAAGAACAAATATTTATTAAGATGAATGGAGGTGTGGAACTGAGTTCCCCAAACATGTTATATTTTGACGTGTAATGCAAGCTGGCTTAATTTAAACAAACTACCTGAGAGGGAAGTAAAGAGCAGCTAAATCTGAAGAAACAGCCAAGGACCTATGTCCTGAATGTAATAAAATATATATAGTCGAGCCCAGATATGTACAAAGCATTGTACTGAACCAGAAGTAAATGAAGTATTGAGATAGTTAAGGATGAAATCAAAAGCAAAATGCATCTTTATCTCCTTGTATGGTTCTCTTAATATAATGTCCATAACTAAAAATGATAGTTTATGCCAGACTTTCCATTGATTTTCCATCAAAAGTATGGCAGGAAATTGGGAAGACCCCATGGAATTTCAGAGCACAGAAGTAGGGGTAATCCTTGCAATGTTTAGAGATATGAAGCAATTATCAAAAAAAACTGAAGCAAATTAGCAAAATGTTTTACTAAAAGCTGAACATGTTAAGACTGCTATTTTCCAGTTTTAGTCACTAAAAAGCATTCAGGGCCTGCAGATGTTATGAGAAAGGTTCTTTTGGTATCTTAAAGATAAAAGGTATCTGGACACACAGTCTTTGTGCTTTAAAAGGAGGATTTTATTCACAAAGACCGATGTGGGAACAGAATGTGAAGGAACAAATGCACCCTCGCACTAGGGTGATCACGAAATGTGGGGGGAGTCACAACAGGGGTGAAGTGCACACATGCTCACACACACACACAAAATGAACTAGTACAAACGATCAGGGAACGAACAAATACGTTGTCTGGACCCTCTGAATTGGGACAAACAACAGCTCTATGGTACTGGGAATCTATTCAGGATGCTCCTAGACCCCTGTGGAAGTAAACCCTCTCACCTGTGGTCTCGACCCCATCAGCAAGCAGAAAAGAGGAAGAGAGCCCATGTCTACCAGCTTTTATAGGGCTGTAGTGGGGTGGAGCCCGCTCAGGTGAAACAAGCCAATGATTCAGGGTCAAGAACAAAGGTGGGTTATGAGCCAATCCTCAAGTGTGCTCTTTAATGGGTGGGGCGGAGTCGGACCCTTGATTGACAGTGGTGTAGCTTCCGACCTGATAGGCAATGCTATCATCCGACCATGGGGGTCAGTAGTGTTGTCACTGTCATCTGACCCCTGGCCTTTCATACTACAGCAGGTGATGCAGAGAAGACCTGAGGACATTGATCCCTAGTGTTTGATAATTAAATTATGAAGAAAGAGGTGTGTTATTCAACCCCAGACATTAAGAGGACATCAAATGGAGAAAATGGGATTGAAGGACTAAGCTTAGAAGGAATGGCAGGAAATTCTTCATTCAAAGTGGACAACTTATGCATAAAGTGATTGTGGTAGAAACTTCCGTTTGTTTTAGACAGTAGCTGGATGTTGCAATGGAATTACTTATTAAGAAAGGTATAATAGTATTTTTTCAACAGTATCTATTGTGTAATATTATTACTAAATCAGTATAACTGGGCATTACAGTACTATATTTTATGCTAGAAACTTTATAAGTACCGCAGCACATTTTTATGGCGTCTCAATGATTCACATTTGTCAAGTTCATTATGGCCTACATTTTTTCTTGTAACAGATGTGACTAATTTGCTTGTGGTAGCAATGCTTGCCAGCTTTGTTTTACCATTATCAAACACTTGTAATAAGTTAATTAACAAAGTTGTTGGGTAGAATAAAAAAGTTGGAATAATTTAGAATGCAAGTTTTAATGTTTTTACAATGAATTAGCAATTACATTAATTTTTGCTAGACATCATTAAAATGGCAACAATATAATTCATCACTTATACCATACAATCCATAGCAGAAGCCATTTTAAATTGGGATAATAGTAAAATGACCATCAGGGTCAGCAAAAGTAAATGATTGCAAGCAACCTCCATTCATATTCTCACCGATTACCGAGTTAGCTGCCAGATTTTTTTTCCTTTTTACTCCATTTCTTCAGTGCCTCAAGAAAAATTCTACAGAAGTTATGTGTAGATCAGAAGAAACACACTGACAATTTTATCTTATTTGGCTTGGATTAACAGATGCATTACCTCAGCCTAAGTCACGTCTATTAATTTTTCACAATAATACACTGCTGAACTTTTGTACTTAGAAGGATCTTAGCCAGGAGTTTGCAAGAAGTACGGGTAGGTTAATTTGGGGTTTAAAATGGGCAGCGCGGACTCGTTGGGTCGGAAGGGCCTGTTACCACGCTATAAGTAAAATTTTTTTAAAAATTTAAAATTTAAAAAATAAAGGTATTTGAGTTATTCTCAATTAAAATAACCCTGAAGAGATTACATTTTTTTGATTGAGTATTTAATAGTATACTATACTATGCTATAATTGTTGCTTAACAATCTCTCCAGCCCTAGTAAATGTTTGGATAGTTATTCCATCAGAGGAATGTTTCATAATTCAGTACCTTCATTTTTCATGACATTTCACTTCTACCTTAATCTTGTTTATACTCCAGTCATTATTTCATACTCTATAAAATGTACAAATTGCTCCCTGTAGGAAATCTTCAATGTCATTGGCTGTTCAGCTTGCTTGATGATACCAATGATGGATACTGATGATAAACTGGAACTGATGTCTAACAACAACCAAAGTTAAGAAAGGTGAAATTACATAAAAATTACTAAATTCTTGTTGGCAGGTTTCATCTAACTCAGAGAACTTGTGTAACATAAAAGAGAATTATTGGACCTACTTCCTCGAGACTGAATAACAAGGAACACATTTCCCATTTTCTAATTTCCTTAAACGTATACTCATCTTAAAATTCATGGTAAGAAAATACATAACTGAATTACTACACTACAGAAAATAAATCACTTTTTCAGAATATATGACACTAATACATACAAGGTGATTATGAATTGTACACTTGCCTGTAAGTTGATCAGTCATCAACTAGGGCACATTACTTGGTCATGTATTCATTATTTATCACGTAAGCTATAGGTAACATTTTTCACGTGTTTGGATTTTAATCTTAATACTGTAATACATTAAGCTATTATAGATATTTTACATAAAAATTCATACAACACAAATTTTCTCCTACAGTGGAGACCAACTTCAGTTATTATTCAGAATCCACCATGAAGCTGTGAAAGAAATAAAGAGAGCATTCACTGAGTGACATTACATGAATTCTCATGAGTAAAACATATGATTCATGAGCTATTTGAATATGGTAAATAGAGCAGCTATAATGGATATAAGATTTGAAGCAGGAATTAAAAAGAAACCATTTCTTCTGGATTTTTGCTACATCATCAACATCTTTACATTGGAGCAGGAAGGGCAATCTTATCTCTCCTCTCTTCTAAGCTAACATCAATTCTGAATTAATTGCCAATCAAATTTGTTGCTACTGCATGAGAAACTGCCAAAGGATTGCCTCAGATCTTCAACGAGACCAATCAGTTCCTTTACTTGGCAGAATAGTAATTGTCTTTCTGTAACCCAACCCAATTCCCAGATGGGTGGCACGGTCATGCAGCAGTTAGTTCTGCAGTCAGTTCCAGGGACCAGGTTTGATCCTGGCCAAGGGTGTGGTTTATGTGGAGTTTGCATGTTCCCCCCATGACTGCATGTTTGGAGAATGTTGTAGAATAGAGAAACCTAAGGGTACCGATACATAGTTCCCTGAAAGTGGAGACACCAGTTGATAGGGTGGTGAAGATGGCATTTGACACATTTGCCTTCATTGGTCAGGGCATTGAGAACAGGGGTCGGGATGTCACGTTACACTGTACAATTCGTTGGCGATACCACACTTGTACAATTTGTGTGCAGTTCTGGTCGCCCAGCTATAGGAAGGATGTCATTAAGCTGGAAAGGGTGCAGAAAAGATTCACAAGAATGTTACCAGGACTGGAGGGCTTGAGTTGTGAGGAGAGGCTGGGCCTGTTTTCCCTGGAAGGAGGAGAATGAAAGGTGACCTTAGAGATGTATAAAATCATGAGGGGCATAATAAGGTGTATGGTAACAGTCTTTTTCCCAGGGTAGGGGAATCTAAAACTAGAAGGCATAGGTTTACAGTGAGAGGGCAATGATTTAAAAGGGACTTAAGGTGTGAATTTTTCACAGAGGGTGGTGGGTGTATGGAACGAGCTGCCAGTGGAAGCTGTAGAAATGGATACAATTCCAACATTTAAAAGACATTTAGACAGGTACATGGATAGAAAAGGTTTATAGGGATATGCACTAAACTCAAGCAAATGGGACAAGCTCAGGTAGACAACTTGTTCAGTAACTGTTCATTTTACCCTTTTCATTGCTATAGTAGCATCCTTATAAGAGTGCTCAGAGTTATGCACAATTAGTTATCTTCCTTGTAATCAATGTATACATTTTTGCTTCATTCCGCTATTATGCTTTGTTCCAGAAGCAATATGTATACCAAGGTAATACATCAGTTTTCCGCAAATGTGAAGAAACTATAGCAAGTAGCTCTTCACACATTTAAAAGGTAATAACTGTATTAGTAATGCTATTTTTCAAGCATAATTGCATCATACCAGGTACAAGCATTGTTGTTATTAGCTCTGGAGTATCCAAGAGATCCACATTACTCCTCTGGAAGGTCTTGCTATAATTGGTCTGGATGTGCCTAAAGTAATTGGCATATTATTGAATCATCTTCACCCAATTAGTGCATGTAAATTACATTTTACCAGTTAGAATAAGCAAATAATCAGACACCAGAAACTGATAGATATGCAACAAGTCATTTTTTTCTATTTTTACAGAAATATATTGATAGAGATTCACTGAAGTACAAAACCTATTTTAATCTGTCTCCAATAGAAAAAGACATGTTCCAATATTTTGAGAGAACTGAATATCTCCCATCTATTAATAAATATTTTAATTTCACCCGAGGAATATGCAAGGACAAGGATGTTGTAACAGTCTAGCTCGCATTGAAAATAAATTAAAATGCTGAAGGCACCTCTTCAATTTCTGATCCTTGTTCACCTCACTGCAGCCTTTAAGCTGCTGCTTTCTGGTACTGGCTGCTATAAAAATAACATTATGGTTCCCATCTGTATATATCAAGAAAGGATGTCCTAATTTAGGACCAATAAAATACTAATATTGGCATTTGAAGGGATTTGAGAGTGTCTGTACACATTCACAAAGTTACTGTGAAGGTACAGCATGTACTCAGGCAAATGATATGGTAGCTTTGCTGCAAATATATAAGATTGGTGCAATATCTAGAAAGCCATAGAAGCCAGTTTTGGTCTTGTATTGGGGGATAAAACATTTTAAATATAGTTGATCAAAAATTCACTTGGTTGTTTTCTGGGATGAGAGGCAATTGAGTAAGATGGATCATTATTCCTTCCAGTTAACCAGAATAATTTGATAATCTCCTTGAACTGAACAAAATTCTTAAAATGCTTGACAGAGTAGATACTGAGAGACTGGCAATGCTGAGAATTTATAACAAAGGGTCATATTCTTGGGATAAGGAGTCAGCCATTCAGGATTTAGGTGAGGTGAAATTTCTTCATTCAGAGAGTTTTGAATCTTTGGACTGCTCTACCCCAGAGGCTTGTGGGTGAGTTAATAAGTTCATGGCTGACTTCAATGGAATTCTTGGCACTGGGGTTAATAAAGAAGTATGGTGATGAGGCAGGAAATTGAAGTTGATGTAGGGCTGCAGTCATGAACTTATTGAAAGGCAGAATAAACGATGGGTCTTATGGCTTACTGTTGCTCTTGTATTATTAAATACATGGACGAACAGGAGAAACTGAGGCAGGTCCAGACTTGGGTGATATAATGGAGATAGAAGTAGTGTAGGTGGTCTTGATGGTGGAGCCAGATTTGTGCCTCATCCAAGGATCAAATATAAAACTAAGATACAGACAGTCTAGTTTTTGAGTGCTCGGATAAAGTTTACCAATGAAAGCACTACAGCGAGATCAAAGTATTGCTGCCTGAGTGGGAACAGTTCCAAGGAAATCATCGGCACCCCTATTATTACCTGTTTCAAAATCCATCATCTTTACATCTAATGCTGTGCAAAAAAAATACAACAAGTTTGTTGGATCATTTATTATTTACAATTCCACCAAATTTATTGTCCATCCAATGCACCTATGGTTTCAAATTACTTACATTTTCCACAGATTGGTGTTTTCCCAGAATTCATAAAGTATAAAACGGGATTCGTTTGATAGTTTCTGCACAGAAATACTGTGAAACAATGATAATAAATAAATGTTATTTAACATAATAAGAACAATATAAATCTACTATTGACTATCAACATACTACATCCAATTTTTAAGATTTTTCAAGTATACACATTATTTGAAGGAAATTATTATCTATTTATATAGGTTTTTAATAGTATCATCACAAATAGTTAACCCTCTTGTTTCTTGAATATTATCCTATAGGTTCAAGTTCCAATCCTGAAACTTAAGTACAAATATTTAGGCTGGTACACTAGTGCTCTGCTGGAGAGTCTATACTGCTGGAAGTACTGTCTTTTGTGTGAAACTTCAAACCAGACTCCTCCCCCTCCCCAACCCCACTCAAACTATTTGCTCTCTCATGGTGCTATTTCAAAAAATGATGGGGCTGTTAATCTTTTTGTTTTTTCATGACACACAGATATTCTGAGACCATGAAGGCACAATATAAATGTAAACTTTTTTTCAAAACATGAGATTATATCACAAAATATAATGAAAGATTACTTTGTCAGATAGCTATCGTTAGAAGATAACATATGAATTAAAATAAGAACCAAACATCTAAAAGAATTGTACAATGAAAGAATTTAATTGCATTAATAATGGACATATTGCCGGTGGCAATGCAGCTGATATAATTACAGCTCATGGTCCATATTTTAAAAAATGAAGAAATCTTATACAAAAAGTAGATACAAAAGGTGCATCAATATATTGCCAGAATAAATATTAAACAACTTTCTTTCAACTCCCTGTTGAAATCCTGATTTAAATATGAGGTGCAGCCATGATTTACAAAATCCAAAATTGGAAGAGTATGCATTAAAAATCATGCAGAAAATTATTGTGTATAGCATTTCATTATTATGTAACTATGAAAAACCAAGCCAAAGCAGTATAGTTTCTCTTTATTAAAACTTCCTATTGGTAGGAAGCATCCCTGAAACTAATTCCAAATAGGAACACAGGTAAGTTATGCAAAACTATTTCATAATCTATGCGTTTACAACCCATGTTTGTTACTACCTCTTTATTCTAACCGCTGCTGAAAGAAGTGACTACACTGTAAGTGGGGTACTTTTAAAGAGCAAAGATACAGTTCAAGAAAAACCATGTTGTGGACTTTAATATTACACAGTGCAACAAAAATAGATTTCATAAATATCTTCATACTTACTGCAAACATCCTGTTTGTGTGGTTGCAGATACCACATACTGTCTCAAAGCTAAACGGAATTCCTCAAGCTCCTCTTCCAGTATAGACATCTGTCGCTGAACAATAAGAATGTGCTATGCAAAATAAATAATTTATACAATAAGTGATTAAATAATGATAAAAAAATTAAAATTATTGTTGTCAATTGGAAATATAATGAATACTTGGCTATTGAAACTGATATTATTTGATAGCCTTCATTGTAGAAATACAATTTACTGTGGTTTCTTCAGAAACACATTAGTTATAAATGGTTTATATCCATATATTAACACCGTTCTCATCACAATTTATTTTGAGATTTTATGTTTAAATCCAGCTTTGGTTAGATGAGAAATGTTAGTTCTAGTAAACAATCAGGCACTGAAAGCCAGTAGCAAGAACAGCAGAAAAGGAAGCATACTCTATACTTCATGGACATGGGTCCACATTTTTTTGTGTGAATGATGTTGGGAAAAGGAGGATTACCTTGTGCACTGAAGTGCTAAAAGGTCTGTCAGAACAGAAGTGAAGTGGAGGTGGCAGGAATTGTCTGTGAAGATGACTGCCAGATGTAGTTTGTCCTGACCGCACTAAATATAGCAAGGTTAGTGTTCTGGTGCCTCACAAATGCATCTTGGAAACTGATACTACTACACCCTTAACATACACAAACACTTTGGTATCTATTTCCCCAGCTGCCCTCTTAAACTACTCACTCTTCTCACTAACTAAAACAGCTCAAAACACAGATCATGTACAAGTCCTCACACTTTTGGTATTTTCCCTTTGTCTTGCAGGACAGAGTTACATATGATCATATAAATTAGGAACAGAAGCCCCTCCAGCCAGTTTTGCCATTTAGTAAGATCATGGTTGAACTGACTGTAACCTTAATATTGCATTTCCATTTATCCATGGTAACCATTTCCCCCTTATCTATCTACATCTACCTTAAAAATATTCAAAGACTCTGCACGGTCCTTGTGAAGGGTTCCAGTGACTCATGACCCTTTGAGACAAAATGTTTCACCACATTGCTGTCATAAATGGGCAACCCTTTATTTTGTAAACAGTGGCCCCTAGTTCTAGGTTCTCCCTCAAAGGAACAAGCCTCTTCAAATCCACTCTGTCACTCCCCCTCAAGATTCCCCTCTCTCTTTTGAACAACAGATACAATGCCAACCTGCCCAACTAACTTCTTAAGATAACCCACTCACTGCAGTATTAGTCTGGTAACCTTCTCTGAATTGCTTCTAGTGCATTGACGTATATGCAGTACCTTAAAATGTGGTCTCACTGAAGCATGATCTCCCAATTTTGTATTCATTTTTCCAAGCAATAAATGATAAAAGTCTGTTAGCTTTGCTCACAGTACTTGCCTGAAAGCTTTTTGTGAATCGTACAAGGAATCATGCACTGCAGATCCCTTTGTATCCCTGAGCTCTGCAATCTCTCAATTTTAGACACAATGCTTTTTTTTCCTGCCAATATGGACAATTTCACATTTTCTACTTCATTCACCAGATACTTGCCCTTTCATTTAACCTAGTTTATTTTTCTCCTTATTTTTTCTTCACAAATTACATTCATACCCATCTTTATCAGCAAATCTAGCAACCATGCCTGCAGTCCCTGCGTCATTTGTCTATCATGTTAAGAACATTTTTAATTAACAGAGCCATTCTTCCACCTTTTCTCTGTTCCCTGTCCTTCCTAGATGTCACATACCCTTCAATGTTCAGACCCCAATCTATGTCTCTGCAATGGCTATGTGCTTTCAAATACAGAATCTCTAGTTTTATTCTTTTATTGTTTTTGTAAGCCCTAGCTTTTTCTGCAGATTTACTCTTAGCTTTGCACTCTTCATCTTTTCCAGTCTGTTTAACATTTCCAATATTAATACCTTCCTCTCTGGCCTTTTCTCTCCACTTACCAAATCTTTGCAACTGTGATCCCTTGCCCTCTCTACTTAGTTTAAAATTCTGTCTACTAACCTAGTTCTGTGGCTTATTGGAACACTGCTCCCAGCACAGTTAGATGCAGATTATCCCAATGGTACAGCCAGTAACAGGCATCTACCCAGCACATTCGATACAGTTCCAAAGGCACAATAAGCTGAAGGAGAGGATTCTCCTCAGAAGTTCGGGAAATCATAAAGATCCAACTTTCCTTCAGTTGAATATGTTACAGGCTTAGATAAAATTAAATTAACAGGATTTTTAACATACGTCCTTCCCTCACAGCAATAAAATTGTGATCACGTTTCCTCAGAGGATCTCTAAGTGTGAAGCTATTAATTAAACCTGTCCTGTTCGTAGACAAGGCACCAAACAAAATTTGGAACTGAGCTAGCTTAGAGTAGGTCGGATCACTTTGGGCAGCAGCCAAAGGATTTTTTGCTTCATACATGTGTCCAATTTCACTATAAAATTTATTAGTCTAACACTAATTTCTTGCTTAAAAGCATGGCAAATCTCAAAGAAATTTCTTCTTCAACTAACTTAGATCAGGCTGGCTGAAGTCTCATGCTCAGAATTACAAATTCTGGTGACATTGATGTTTGGATGTGTTTAACTGGTTTCAGCTATTTTCTTAGAGAGGCAATGGCCTTCTCTGGCATCAGACTACTTAAACGATTGAGCTCCCTTATGTTCCAGATTGCTGTTGGTGAAATTCTACCGTGACAAAATAATTTCTGGCCTGGGCAATATCTCAGATTCATTCTGTTCTCCCAAACACGGTCAAAATATAGTTTTCATGCTCTTAAGAATGGAAACTACTTTAAATTAATTTAAGACTCACTTACAGACTTAGCATTTCCCTCCAATACTTCTTCCTCCAATGGTTCCAGCTTTAAGTCCTGTAAATCAATAATACCAAAACAGACATGTGGACCAATAAGGTGGTTAAATACAAAATCAACATTCTGCACTTCCATCCACACAATGAACACTGTGGGGAAACAATCTGTGATTCGCTGCTTATTAAATGAATGAACAGGCACGGTAGTATAGTGGTTAGCGTAACGCTATTACAGCACCAGTGACCCGGGTTGAATTCTGGCCACTGTCTGTAAGGAACTTGTACGTTCTCCCCCTGACTGTGTGGGTTTCCTCCGGGTGCTCCGGTTTCCTCCCACATTCCAAAAGACGTGCGGGTTAGGAAGTTGTGGCGACACTTGCGGGCTGCCCCCAGAACACTCTATGCATAAGATGCATTTCACTGTGTGTCTCAATGTACATGTGACTAATAAAAAGATATCTTATAAAAATCAGAGATTACACACACAGAATATCGCACAGCACATGGCTTCCTCCTCACAGTGTATATATTTTTGAACATCTGGGTTCTGAAATCTTGGTAATTGGTCTCCTCAAAAGCAGCAACATCTGAGGTGAGTTGGTTGTTTTCTTATTAGTCCATCCAAACTCCTCCTGTGACATGTGCTTTTTATCCTCTCTCTAAAAATATTGCTCCTGTCCCAAATTGGGCAGCACAGTGCTGTAGGTAGCAGAGCTGCTGTCTCAAGCTCCAGCAACCTGGTTTCAATCCTGAACTTGAGTGCTGTGTGGACTTTGCACATTCTCCCTGTGACCACATGTGTTTCTTCCAAGTCCTCTGGTTTCCACCCACATCCCAAAAACGCATGAGTGGTAGATTAATTAGTCACTGTATATTGCCCTTAGTGTGTGGATGACTTAAGAATCTAGAGGGAAGGAGGGGAAGTTAATGAGAATGTGGGGAGAACAAAATAAGATTAGTGTAGAATTAGTGCAAATGGATCAGCATGAACTCAGTGATATGATTACTGGCTCCTACTGCGCTCAATATGGCTTGTACTTGGAAGACACCCCTCACCCTTATCTCATGGTCACAATTAGATTTGCATCTGGGCTAACAAGTGAATAAATTAGGTAACACTTGTTGTTGGAACAATCTGCTTGACCAGTGTTTCTTTCTTTTGAGGAATTGAATGAGAAGGGTGAAAGACATTCATCTAGTAAGGTACTCTCCAACTTGTGACTCAAGATATGACTGAGTGAAAGCAAGACTGTTCAAGTCATTGGAAAATCTTTAGACCAAAGAAATGCAGATTTATGAAGTCTGTCATTGCTTTTAAACATTTAAGTACAATTCTAGCTTTATCACTTTTATCCCTTCTTACCAACCTGCAATAATATAGCATCTTAAGCATAACAAAACATTCCACGGTGTTTCATAGAAACATTTCCTAACAAAATTTGATACCAAAGCATGCAAGGAGATAGGAGGACAGATAGAATTTTAACTGTTGTGGTATGCACAGCTTTCCCTTGCGCATATGGTGAGGCATGATTTTTCACTAAAAATGCACTGTGTTTGGAAAACATTAGCCAGAATGATTCGAAACATGCTTTGGTGCTGCTGGTATTGATAAGAAGAATAATCATTAGTTGATGGAGTTGATTAAAAGAACATAAGTGGCCATGATTTCCTGCAGCTTGGGGAATCTTGCCATTCTGTAAAACTGCAATGTTATGTCATGCTGCTCTTAGCTGTTTATGGAAACTAGACGATTTGCTCTACCAAAGGTTTTGTCACTTGGTTTAAACATATGTGTACAACTGATTGGCTGATGTTGTTTCCAGACTAGTGGTAGCTTGCAATTTCTCTATCTATAAAACAGTTATAACTTTCACAGTCATTGGCAATGCTAGAAGTGGTTGAAAGTCAGATTCCAGTGAACAGCATTTCTCATTATGGTATCCTTTGCAGTGTATGGTCTCCACAAACACTTCTCTGGATTAATATATCTTGTGTCTATTTCCTGGAGTAATTTAAAATGAAGAGCTACTTTACAGGATGTATAACTATGCAGAAGGATGAATGCCAAATGCTTCATTTCTCGCTTCTTCCTCCAAAAGCAGGATGCAATGTGGGCTGTGTAAAATTGAGTTGATACATAAAAATGTGATGATTGCACAGCAAACCATATTGGAATGGAAGGAGGCATAGTGGAAAAAAACATGAGTAGTCTGCTGCCAAATTGAATGGCAGGACCTAATTTTTTTTTCTGTTTCCTGTTCAAACAGCCAGCCAAATTGTCTGCTGGGTGACAGTCATCAATGAAAACAAGCAGCAAGAGGCTGTAGTTGGGGTCTCTGAGGAATAGTCTTTGTTAATCTGGAGCTGTACAGGCTTCAGAATGGGTTTTGGGAAGTGGCAGGATGTGTGGTGTCATTGAACGGGTGGTCACCTATTATGGTAGGTCTAAAAGATAGGCTGGTCCTAGCAGAAGAGAGACCTGGGGCTTCCTTGCAGTTCTGGAGGAATAAGTCCTGCTTATTCCGGTCTGCAAAGAGTACTATATAAAAGGGAATTACTTTCTGTAGCTAGAAGATTCCCTCTTCTTTATTTCCTGATCCTTTTAAGAAACTTATACAGTTGTAAACTGTAGGGGAATTATTCAAATGTTTTAATAACATATTGCATTTCCAAGGTGAGGTATTTGTGTGGCACAATTCCTGCGTCATAAGAATGTGGCACAATCTCAAAAGGCTGGTGTTTCATAACTTAGAGTTTACTTGTTGCCCTGACCCTCATTGATGACCTCCTCTCTCACCTGCCACGGAGGGGTTAATATTGAACACACAGTATTAAAAGGTCAAGGAAGTCTCAGCATCAAAGAATGATTCAAAAAATATTTAAACTCAGAAACAGAGTCTTAAATACTTTTTTTTAAATAAAACCTCATTAAAAATCAGATTCTCCCTTTTACACTATTGTTATTATTGGCCTCAATTGCACTCAGAATGGCCTGTACCTGGAATACACCCATCACTTGAGTACTATGGTCAGAATTAGATATTGCCACTGAGAAGCTGCCTTGCACAGCCAGTGTCCCACAGAGCAGGCTGGATAATGAGCAGCAAACATATGACACCTGCACCCCACTCGCAGACTGTCTTGATGGACTTCTGACAGCGTATGCTGTCAAAGGCCTTTTCAACTGCTCCCAAATGTCCCTGATGATCAGAGATATTTAAAAATTCATTATTAAAAAAAAAGTTAATTAAAATAATTAAAAATAACAAAATATCAGACCATGAATGATTCTCCGCATATGACCTACAGTTTGCTTTGAAGTATTTGAGGAAAGCAAATAAACTCAAAACCCTTATGACTATAAGGTTTCTGTAGCTACATTAAGAGTAAAAGGGTGGCTCACGAGAGAGTAGGTCCCCTTAAGATCAGCAGGGCCACCTATCTCTCAGGTCACACGAATATTGACAAATATTTCTCCTCGGTGTTTACTGAAGAGAAAATTGTAGTTGCTCAAGAGATAAGGGAAACGAGGAGATGTTTTGGAGAACATTCATATTACCAGTGAGGAAGTATTTGCAGCCTTGCATCGCATTAAGGTGGACAAATCCCTAGGGCCTGACCAAGTACAACCTCAGATTTTTGGAAAGCTAGAGAAGAAATTGCAGAGGCCCTCGCGGAGATATTTGCTTCATTGTTAGCCATTGAAGAAGTTCCCGAAGACTGGAAGGTGGCTAATGTTGTCTAAGAAGGGCAGCAAGGACAAGCCAGGGAACCACAGGCTGCAGCCTGACGTCAGTGGTGGGGATTACTGGAGGGAATCCTGAGGGACAAGATCTACCAGCATTTGGATAGAGTCTGATTAGGAGGAGTCAGCATGGTTTTGTGCATGAAAAGTCATGCTTAACTATTTTTTTTTAGAAGAGGTAACCAAAAGGGTAGATGAGGGTAGGGCAGTGGATGTTGTCTATTTGGACTTCAGCAAGACCATCGACAAGCTCCCACATGGTTGACTGGTCTGGAAGGTGAGGTCCCAAGAGAGCTAGTTAGGTGGATTCAAAATTGGCTTGGAGGTAGGAAGCAGAGGATGGTGGTTGAGGGTTATTTTTTGGAATGGAGGCTGGTGACTAGTGGTGCACCACAGGGGTCAGTGTTGGGACCCTTGTTATTTGTATAAATGACTTGGATGTGAATGCACAAGGCTTGAGCAGTAAGTTTGCAGATGACACAAAATTAGGAGGTGTTGTTGATAGTGAAGAAGGTTATCGTAGATTACAGGGGATCTTGATCAGTTAGGGATGTGGGCTGAGGAGTGGCAAATGGATTCCAGTACAGGTAAGTGTGAGGTGATGCATTTTGGAAAGTCAAACCAGAGTAGGCTTATACTATGAATGGTAGGGCACCAGGGGGTGTAATAGAACAGAGGGACCTCGGAGTACAAGTGCACAGTTCATTGAAAGCAGTATCACAGGTAGACAGGTTGGTGAAAAAGGTGTTTAGCACACTGCCCTTCATCACTCAGGGCAATAAGTATAGGAGTTGGGACATTATGTTGCAGTTGTATAAGTCGTTGGTGAGGCCACATTTGAGTACTGTGCACAGTTTTGGTCACTCTTATAGGAAAGACGTGGTTAAACTGGAAGGAGTGGAGAAAAGATTTACAAGGATGCTGCAAGGACTAGAGGGCCTGAGTTATAGGGAGACATTGGCCAGGCTAGGTCTTTATTCCTCAGAATGTAGGAGAATGAGGGGTGACCTCATGGAGGTTTGTAAAATCATGAGGGGCATAGATAAAGTGGATGGTACCAGTCTTTTCCCTGAGGGTAGGGGAGTCCAAAACTAGGGGGCACAGGTTTAGGGTGAGAGGGGAAAGATTTAAAAGGGACCTGAGGGGCAACTTTTTCACACAGAGGGTGGTGAGTACATGGAACGAGCTGGCAGAGGAAGTGGTTGAAGCAGGTACAATAGTATCATTTAAGAAGCACTTGGATAGGTACATGCGAGGGCGGGGCTTAGAGGGATATGGGCCCAACACAGGAAAGTGGAACTAGGTGGGTGGGCACCATGGTCTTCATGGACTTGTTGGGCTGAAGGGTCTGTATCTGTGCTGTATTACTCTATGACTTTGTGACTTTGGGGGTGACTAATTCACTCAACTCAGAGTAACCCACAGAACTTTGTAAACCTAACAGGTTTGGTAATTCCCTGTAACAATTCTAGGAATAAAATATCCAGTTATAGTCTTCACACCCAAAGAGATCGTTAAGATGTATTGGAAAGGACTCCAATGAGCAAATTTGATATTTTCACATTTGCAATTCAGCCAGCTGATATTTTACTACTACAAATTTTTGTTACTAATAAAAATGGTATATAAAGTGATTATTTGAATTAATTGATCTCCTCAAACTTTTTGCACTTCTAACAATACATTAATCAATATTGTTTTATAAATTTACGTGTCACATCATAAGATGAAACGTTATATTTCACAAAATAAATTTATATGTAGTCAACTGTATTAGAATAAAGGTAATAACTAGTGCAAGCTTAAAAATCAGGAAACTGGATGGCAAAGATGAGCTATTCAAAAATAGACAATAGGTTAAAAAAATAAGTGACAAAAAATAAAGGAGACCAATGTTTCACTTATGTCTCAAGCAGTAGTGTCATGGAACATATAGAGATTAAAGAGGAGGAGGTGCTTGCTGCCTTACAGCGAATAAAGGTAGATAAATCCCCCGGGCCTGATAAGATATTTCTTCAGACCTTGAGAGAGACTAATGTAGGAATTACAGGGGCTCTGGCAGATATATTTAAAATGTCCTTAGCCACGGGTGTGGTGCCGGAGGACTGGAGGGTAGCTCATGTTGTTCTGTTGCTTAAAAAAGGCTCTAAAAGTAAACCAGGTAATTACAGGCCAGTGAGCCTGACATCAGTAGTGGGTAAATTATTGGAAGGTGTTCTGAGAGATCGGATATATGAGTATTTGGACAGCCAAAGGCTGATTAAAGATAGTCAGCATGGCTTTGTGTGTGGTAGATCACGTTTAACGAGTCTTGTAGAGTTTTTCGAGGAGGTTACCAAGAAAGTAGATGAAGGAAAGGCTGTGGATGTTGTCTGCATGGACTTTAGTAAGGCCTTTGACAAGGTCCCACATGGGAGGTTAGTTCAGAAGGTTCAGACACTAGGTATCCATGGAGAGGTTGTAAAGTGGATTCAAAATTGGCTGTGTGGGAGAAGACAGAGAGTGGTAGTGGATGATTGTTTCTCAGACTGGAGGCCTGTGACTAGTGGTGTGCCTCAGGGATCTGTGCTGGGACCATTGCTGTTTGTTGTCTATATCAATGATCTCAATGATAATGTGGTAAATTGGATCAGCAAGTTTGCTGATGACACTAAGATTGGAGGCGTAGCGGACAGCGAGGAAGGCTTTCAAAGCTTGCAGAGGGATCTGGACCAACTGGGAAAATGAGCCAGAAAATGGCAGGTGTTGCATTTTGGAAGGACAAATCAAGGTAGGACATACACAGTAAATGGTAGGGCACTGAGGAGTGCGGAGGAACAAAGGGATCTGGGAGTTCAGATACATAATTCCCTGAAAGTGGCGTCGCAGGTGGACAGGGTTGTAAAGAAGGCTTTTGGCATCCTGGCATTCATAAATCAAAGTATTGAGTATAGGAGTTGGGATGTTATGGTGAGGTTGTATGAGACATTGGTGAGGCCAAATTTGGAGTATTGTGTGCAGTTCTGGTCACCTGACTATAGGAAGGCTATCAGTAAGATTGAAAGAGTGCAGAGAAGATTTACTAGAATGTTGCCAGATCTTCAGGAGTTGAGTTACAGGGAAAGATTGAACAGATTGGGACTTTATTCATTGAAGCATAGAAGAATGAGGGGAGATTTGATAGAGGTTTACAAAATTATGAGGGGTATAGACAGAGTAAATGCAAGTAGGCTCTTTCTGCTTAGATTAGGAGAGATAAGTACGAGAGGACATGGCTTTAGGGTGAAAGGGGAAAGGTTTAGGGGGAACATTAGGGGGAACTTCTTCACTTAGAGAGTGGTGGGAGTGTGGAACAAGCTGCCATCTGACGTGGTAAATGCGGGCTCACTCTTAAGTTTTAAGAATAACTTGGATAAATGGATGGGAGAGGTCTGGAGGGTTATGGACTGGGTGCAGGTCAATGGGACTAGCGGAATAAAGTTTCGGCACAGACTAGAAGGGCCGAATGGCCTGTTTTCTGTGCTGTGGTGTTCTATGGTTCTACTTATAGATAAAAACAATCTGTGCACAGGATTTTTATACAGATAATTACTAATTATATGTCAATTCACAAGACCAGTGTTACATACAACTCTGTAGTATATTTGATCAGAGTTGATTGATTCCTATCAGTTCTATATTATGTTTACTATTGTCAAGTCACATTTTTCTAAGCAATTCACAAACACATACCTTCTTTTCCAGGCGGTCAATTAGCTTCTGAAGCCTATTTATTTGGGTCACCCACTGGATATCCTCATCTGCATAGACACAAACAGATGGAAAAAAAAGTATTATTCACGAAAAAAAAATGATATGATATATTTGGTGACATGAAATATAATGGTCCAGCAAAACATATGTCAGGCTGCTGTTTAGCGATTACAGATCGGTGTTCAATACCATCATCTCCTCAGTACTACTCACCAAGCTTCTAAACCAGGGCCTCTGTATCTCCCTCTGCAACTGAATCCTCGACTTCCTTATTGGGAGACCACAGACAGTAGAGATTGGTAATAATATCTCCTCCTCGCTGACGATTAACACCTGCTTAGCCCACTGCTCTGCTCTCTCTACACTCATGACTGTGTGGCCAACCAAAGCTCAAACACTGTCTATAAATTTGCAGATGACACCACTATTGGTAAAATCTCAGATGGTGATGAGAAGGCATACAGGAGTGAGATAGATCAGCTGGTTGAGTCATGTCACAACAACAACCTCAAACTCTGTCAGCAAGACCAATGTATTGATTGTGGACTTCAGGAAAGGGAAGTCTGGAGGACACACATTGAGTGGTCAGCAGTAGAAAGGCTGAGCAGTTTCAAGTTCCTGGGTGTCAACATCTCGGAGGATCTACACTGAGCCCAACACATTGATAATCACAAAGAAGGCATGCCAGTGCTACTTCATTAGGAGTTTGAGAAAATTTGGTATGTTACCAAAGATTCTTGCAAATTTCTAAAGATGTATGGTGGAGAGCATTCTGACTGGCTGCATCACAGCCTGGTATGGAGGCTCCAATGCATAGGATCACAAGAGGCTGCAGTGGGTTGTAGACTCAGCCAGCAATATCACGGGCACAACCCTCCCCACCATTGAGGACATCTTTAAGAGGCGGTGACTCAGGAAGGCGGTATCCGTTACTAAGGACCCTCACCATCTGGGACATGCCCTCTTCTTGTTACTACCAGTGGGGAGGAGGTACAGGAGCCTGAAGACCCGTACTCAACGATTTAGGAACAGATTCTTCCCCTCCGCCATCAGATTTCTGAACGGTCCATGAACACTACCTCATTATTCCTTTACTTTTTGCAGTATTTATTTTGTAATTTATATAATTTTATGTCTTGCACTGTGCTGCTGCCACAAAACAACACATTTCACATCATATAAGACAGTGATAATAAATCTGATTCTGCTTCGGATTTTTCTTTTGGCAGTCACTGACAGAGTTCATGATGAACGTTTATCTGAAAGATAATAGCCACTGGTCTAAATATTCCTTCACTAGTATTCATGCTGGTAGTGAATAGATGCAACAGAAATTTAAATTTAGATTAGCAAACCTCTTAATGTGTCCTTTACTTTTCAATTTTTCAGATTTAATGAAAAGAGGTCAGTCTTAATTTTGAAGCAATTTAAGTTTTTCTTTGGCATCATTTTTCAAACTATTTTGAAGTTGGTCTTCATTTAAAATTTTATTTTATTTACAGCGTGGTAACAGGCCCTTCCGGCCCAACGAGTCCACGCCGCCCATTTTAAACCCATATTAACCTACCCGTACATCTTTGGAATGTGGGATGAAACCGGAGCACCCGGAGGAAACCCACGCAGACACGGGAGAACGTACAAACTCCTTACAGGCGGTGACGGGAATCGAACCCCGATCGCTGGCGCTGTAATAGCGTCACACTAACCGCTATGCTACCGTGCCGCCCCCAATAAACCAATAAAATATTTACTGAAATCTCTTTATTATTTGGTAAACCACTTTGAGCCATCTAACTAGGCATTCTGCCATGGCAGTGGTATGCAATAGGAGATATGGGATCACCCACTTGTTACGCACCCTGTCGATTAACATAAGATTTGTCA
The DNA here is from genome assembly GCF_009764475.1 of Pristis pectinata. Classification (NCBI taxonomy): domain Eukaryota; kingdom Metazoa; phylum Chordata; class Chondrichthyes; order Rhinopristiformes; family Pristidae; genus Pristis; species Pristis pectinata. The sequence goes on from NC_067413.1 coordinate 58,501,202, forward strand.
GAGAAGATGATGCCAGGTAAGATTTGCCTCTAATTGTGCCACGACTAAGAACATCCCCAGGCAGCAAAGATATAATCAGTAACTCTCTGAATTTGCATCCCATTGTTCTGTGGCTTCATTCTTTAGAATTTAAGGACATAAGAAGTAGGAACAGGAGTAGGTCATCTGCTCTCTCTCAAGGCTCACCATTTACTGGTGTCAGTAACAGGATTAGAAACCAGCAGATTATCCATAAAAAAACAATCTGTATCATGAAGAATATAACAATAAATAAGAGCAGGAGTAGCTCATCTGGCCCCTTGAGTCTGCTCCAGCATTCAGTAGGATCATAACTGATACTATTCCTCATCCAGTCAACTACCTTATCACCATTCCACCTATTCCCACTGACAACAATCCATCTCACTACTGAATACATTCAAAGACTGAAAATCCCTAGGCTCTGAGGTAGAGAATTTCAAGTATTTACAATGATCTGAGTAAAGAAATTACTCCTCATCTCAATCATAGATGGCCAATCCCTTATCCTAAGTTTATACTCCTCACTAATGTGGATGCCCCTTGGCATCTGCTCTGCTAATTCCTCTCAGACTTCGTTGTCTCAAATGAGATAATCTCTTCTTCTAAACTCTGCTAACAATAGGTCGAACTTATTCAATCCTTCTTTATTAGACAGAGGCCTCTTAACCCAAGTATCTATCTATGCTGCACCTACTCTAAACCAAACATATACTTCTTTAGATAAGGAGACCAAAGCCATACACAATACTCCAAAAACCTGTACATTTGCAGCAGGACTTCCTAACTTTTGATATGCAAACCTCGCTCAATAAAGTCCAAGATATCATTTGCCTTTCTAATTGCTTGCTCTACCTACATGTTTATTTTCTGCCAGTAGCTCATTTTTAAGGAGTATTTTGTTTCTCTAACTAGGGTGAATACCTTCATATTTTCCACATATACTGCATAAGTTACCTTTCCCCCAACTCACTAACTTGTCTATATTACTTTGTAGACTCTTCACAGCTCACTTCCCACATAGCTTTATATCATTTGCAAGGTTACATATGTTAAAATCAGTCCTTAAGTTATTGAAATTAACAAATTTATGAGGGCCCAGTACTGATTGCTGAGCTACTCCACTACTAGCAATCTGCCAATTTAAATGTCACTTATTATTCCTACTCTCATTCGTCATTTAACCAATCATCTATGCACACTAATATGTTACCTAGAATAGCATGATCCCTTATTTTATGTGACAGTCTGGTATATTATCAAATGCCTTTTAAAATCTATAAACACTGGATGCATCCATTCCCCATTATCTGCCTTGCTAACTACAACTTTAAAAACCCTTCTGGATTTATCAAACACAAATTTGTTTTACAAAACCACATTGATTTTGCCTAATCATATCATTAATGTCTGTAAGAGAAAGTAATCAGAAGTCCTTTTACAGATTGCTTGTGACTCAGACACAAGGCAATGTGGTTAACTCTGAACAGCCCGTCAAAATGGCAGGAGGCCACATCAGTCCCAAGTTTGTGGAGAAGCAATTCTTCCACCTGAAATCAGTGAATAACAGTGAATAAGGCACTTGTACTTTTAGGAGGAGGCTCTATGCTTCCACCACAACTGCAACTTTATTGCAGGACAAGGACTGCATTGCTAGTTGCCGTCAAGCTTAAGGTCACATTAGCCGTGAACATCTGTGTATTAGGATCCTTATGACTGGAACAGGAGATATCAAATTCAAAGTCAGGGGTGAAGAGAGTCACCAGTGAAGGGGACTACAAAGAGCTGGATGGGAGAGGTGAAGGAGCGAGTTTGGAATTGCTTTGAGTCAGTGGACTGGATTCTTTTTTTTTTGTTTTTTTAAGTTTTGAGTTGGTTCAAGGATTCGTCAGTGGACCTAAATGAATATGCCACAGTCGTCACCAACTTCATAAGGACATGTGTGGATGAGTGTGTACACACAAAAATATTCTGAGTCTTCCCCAACTGGAAGCCCTGGATGAACCAGGAGATTTGTAATCTGCTGAGGGCTACATCTGTGGTGCTTAGGGGTGGTGACCCAGAGAAGTCCAGGTATGACATCTGGAAGGCCATTGCAAGCACAGAGGCAATTTTGGACTAAACTGGAATCACGGATGGATGCTTGACAGCCTTGGAAGGGCTTGCACAATATTACTTCCTACACCATCTCACTGCTGCATGCAAGAGGTCACTAACATCTTCTATTCCAAGAAAAATAAATACATATTATTCTGAACTAAGCATCAGGTGGGAGGAGGATAATGCTCTGCAAGATTGTGCTAATGATGGAATAAATGTCACTTTGCAGATTCTGCATGTTAAATCAGAGACATACCCCAAATGGAAGAAATTCTGCATGTTGAGCTGGTATGTTTCTAACAATACACAGCAGGTCATTATTCTGAATCCTTGCAGAAGTCACGATGCCTTAACTCTGCAGCATCGCACTTTGCTTCTGCTTGAAACTCTTGTGTCTAGATGATGCTCATGTGGGCAATGCACTTATGACACATTGCATAATGCTATGTAAAACATGATACACCAAACCACAGTCATGTCTAAATGATTCTACTGCCTAGAAGAGTGCTTCAGTACTCAGCAGAGGTAGTCATTTTCATTTCTTCTCTGGATTTCTTTTTCTATTTCTGAAACAAGTTTATAATGAGATCAGAGTAACCTCAGTGAGTGGGCTTTTGGCGAGTAAGTTTTGCTTCATATCACTGCTGATCAATCACTAAGTCAATCACTTAGCTGAAGACTGAGATTAGGCTAATGGGGCAATAGTTGGCTGGATAGAAATGTTTTTTTTTGTGATTTTACATTGATCAATGTTTTTATCTAGTTCTGGAATATGATTTTAGCAATACTGGTAGGAAGTTGTTGGGGTCCATAGCCCTTGCTGTATCCAGTGTTCTCAACTGTTCCTTTAGTTCATGTGGATTGATTCAAGGTGGCTCTTGTTTTAATGACCACAGATGGGGACTAAAATGAATCATCCACTGGAGAATTCAGCCCTTCTGGCTGAAGATTACTGGAATTGCTTCAGTCTTCAGACTACACCTGCAAAAGGTACATCCAGCTGCAGCTCCTGACAAACCAAGTTAGGGAACTGGAGCTGGAGCTGGATGAACTCCGGATCATTCATGAGGCAGAGGCAGACATAGACAGGAGTTTCAGGGAGATAGTCACCCCTAAAAGTCAGGAGGCAGGTAGCTGGGTGAGTGTCAGGAAAGGGAAGGGGTATAAACAGAAAGAGCAGAGCACCCCTGTGGCCGTTCCCATCAACAGTAAGTATACTGTTTTGGATATTGCTGGTGGGGACAACCTACCAGGGACAAGTTGCAGTGGTCGGGTCTCTGGCACCGAGACAGGACCCTTGGCTCAGAAAGGAAGGAGGGAAAAGAAGAGAGCAGTAGTGATAGGGGATTCAGTAGTTAGGGGGACAGATAGGAGGTTCTGTGGGAGAGATCGAGAATCCTGGATGGTCTGTTGCCTCCCTGGTGCCAGGGTCCGTGATATCTCAGATCGAGTTCTCGATATTCTTAGGAGGGAGGGTGAACAGCCAGATGTCGTGGTCCACATAGGGACCAATGACGTGGATAGGAAGGAGGAGGTCCTGCAAAGAGAGTTTAGAGATTAGGTGCAAAGTTGAAGGACAGGACCTCCAAGGTTGCAATCTCAGGATTGCTGCCCGTGCCATGAGCTAGTGAGGCTAGAAATAGGAGGATCATGCAGCTAAATACGTGGCTAAGGAAATGGTGCAGGAGGGAGGGCTTCATGTTTCTAGACAATTGGGCTTTGTTCCAGGGAAGGTGGGACCCGTTCCGACGGGACGGTTTACACCTGAACTGGAGGGGGACTAACGTTCTTGCGGGTAGGTTTGCTAGTGCTGCTCTGGAGGGTTTAAACTAGATTTGCAGAGGGAGGGGAACCAGAGTGTTAGAGCAGATAGTGAGGTGGAGGAGGAAAAAGGTCATGTGAGGACTGCAGGTATAGACAGAAATCAAAGGTTTGTACGTGATAGAAATGTTCTAAGGTGCATCTATTTCAATGCAAGAAGTATTGTAGGTAAGGCAGATGTATTGTAGGGCATGGATTGGCACGTGGGATTACGACATTATTGCTATTAGTGAGACTTGGATGCAGGAGGGGCAGAACTGGCAGCTTAATGTTCTGGGATTCCGTTGTTTCAGACGTGATAGAGGGGGAGGGATGAAAGGGGGAGGAGTGGCATTACTAGTCAGGGAAAATATCACAACTGTGCGTAGACAGGACAGCCCGGAGGGCTCGTCTACAGAGGCTACATGGGTGGAACTGAGGAACAGGAAAGGTGTGGCCACACTAATAGAGTTGTATTATAGACCGCCCAATAGTCAGAGAGAATTGGAGGAACATATCTGAAGTGAGATAGCAGACCGATGTAAGAAACAGAAAGTTGTAATAGTAGGGGATTTTAACTTTCCACATATTGACTGGGACTCTCACACTGTAAAAGGGCTGGATGGCTTGGAATTTGTCAAATGTGTTCAGGAAAGTTTTCTAAATCAATATATACATACATGTGTGTGTGTATATATATATATATATATATATATATATATATATATATATATATATATATATATATATATATAGACACACACACACACATATAGAGGTACCAACGAGAGAGAATGCAATACTTGATCTCCTATTAGGGAACCAGACAGGTCAGGTGACAGAAGTATGTGTAGGTGAGCATTTTGGGTCCAGTGACCATAATGTCATTAGTTTCAAGTTAATTATGGATAAGGACAGGTCTGGTCCTCGAGTTGAGGTTCTAACTTGGAGAAGGGCCAATTTTGTGGAAATGAGAAAGGATCTAGGAAGAGTGGATTGGGATAAGTTGTCTTCTGGCAAGGATGTGCTCAGTAAGTGGAAGGCCTTCAAAGTCAAAATTTTGAGAGTGCAGAGTTTGCATGTTCCTGCCAGGATTAAAGGCAAAGTTAACAAGCATAGGGAACCTTGGTTTTCAAGGGATATTGAAGAGAGAGGTGTATAGCAGGTATAGGCAACTAGGAACAAATGAGGTATTTGAAGAGTATAGAAAAAGTAAAAAGATACTAAAAAAGGAAATCAGGAAGGCAAAAAGAAGACATGAGGTTGCTTTGGCAGATAATGTGAAGGTAAACCCAAAGTGTTTCTGCAAGTATATTAAGAGTAAAAGGATAGTAAGGGACAAAATTGATCCCCTAGAAGATCAGAGTGGTGGGCTATGTGTGGAGCCTCAGGAGATGGGGGAGATCTTAAACAGTTTTTTTGCATCTGTATTTACTCAGGAAACTGGCATAGTGTATATGGAAGGAAGGGAAACAAGCACTAGTGTCATGGAACATATAGAGATTAAAGAGGAGGAGGTGCTTGCTGCCTTACAGCGAATAAAGGTAGATAAATCCCCTGGGCCTGATAAGATATTTCCTCGGACATTGAGAGAGACTAGTGTAGAAATTGCAGGGCCCTGGCAGATGTATTTAAAATGTCCTTAGCCACGGGTGTGGTGCCGGAGGAATGGAGGGTAGCTCATGTTGTTCTGTTGTTTAAAAAAGGCTCTAAAAAGTAAACCAGGTAATTACAGGCCAGTGAGCCTGACATCAGTAGTGGGTAAATTATTGGAAGGTGTTCTGAGAGATCGGATGTACGAGTATTTGGACAACCAAGGGCTGATTAAGGATAGTCAGCATGGCTTTGTGCATGGTAGATCATGTTTAACAAATCTTGTGGCGTTTTTCGAGGAGGTTACCAAGAAAGTAGATGAAGGAAAGGCTGTGGATGTTGTCTACATGGACTTTAGTAAGGCCTTTGACAAGTTCCCACATGGGAGGTTAGTTCAGAAGGTTCAGACACTAGGTATCCATGGAAAGGTTAGACACTAGGTATCCATGGAAAGGTTGTAAACTGGATTCAAAATTGGCTGTGTGGGAGAAGACAGAGAGTGGTAGTGGATGATTGTTTCTCAGACTGGAGGCCTATGACTAGTGGTGTGCCTCAAAGATCTGTGTTGGGACCATTGTTGTTTGTTGTCTATATCAATGATCTCGATGATAATGTGGTAAATTGGATCAGCAAGTTTGCTGATGATACTAAGATTGGAGGCGTAGTGGACAGCGAGGAAGGCTTTCAAAGCTTGCAGAGGGATCTGAACCAACTGGAAGAATGGGCCAGAAAATGGCAGATGGAATTTAATGCAGACAAATGTGAGGTGTTGCATTTTGGAAGGACAAATCAAGGTAGGACATACACAGTAAATGGTAGGGCACTGAGGAGTGCGGAGGAACAAAGGGATCTGGGAGTTCAGATACATAATTCCCTGAAAGTGGCGTCGCAGGTAGACAGGGTTGTAAAGAAGGCTTTTGGCATCCTGGCATTTATAAACCAAAGTACTGAGTATAGGAGTTGGGATGTTATGGTGAGGTTGTATAAGACATTGGTGAGGCCAAATTTGGAGTATTGTGTGCAGTTCTGGTCACCTAACTGTAGGAAGGATATTTGTAAGATTGAAAGAGTGCAGAGGAGATTTACTAGAATGTTGCCGGGTCTTTAGGAGTTGAGTTACAAGGAAAGATTGAACAGGTTAGGACTTTATTCCTTGGAACGCAGAAGAATGAGGGGAGATTTGATAGAGGTTTACAAAATTATGAGGGTGAGTAGGCTTTCCTCCACTTAGATCAGGAGAGATAAGTACGAGAGGCTTTAGGGTGAAGGGGGAAAGGTTTAGGGAGAACATTAGGGGGAACTTCTTCACTCAAAGAGTGGTGGGAGTGTGGAATGGGCTGCCATCTGATGTAGTAAATGCGGGCTCACTCTTGAGTTTTAAGAATAAATTGGATAGATACATGGACGGGAGAGGTCTGGAGGGTTATGGACTGGGTGCAGGTAAATGGGACTAGCCGAATAACGTTTTGGCACAGACTAGAAGGGCCGAACGGCCTGTTTTTCTGTGCTGTAGTGTTCTACGGTTCTTGCCTTCAGCAATTACATGCTGGGCTCTGCTATCATTGTGGATGGGGATGTCCCTGGAGACAATGATTATCTCCCCTTTAGAGACGCTTGCTTACTATTGGCTGTGTGCATAAAATTTATGAGAGTAGGCAGCATGAATTTGTGGTGCTACTTGCTTTGGAAGCAGTAGTTAATCATGCACTGTGGTCACTGTTTTGGGCTTTATCCAATTTATCTCCCTTTAATATTTTTCTTTTTAGTATCTATGGTGCTAATATTTGCATCCCCTCCCAAATCTTAATGCCCAGTTCAATTAAATGTATGTTTCCAAACTAGTGCACAGTTATAGCTTAAAGGTTATAATAATTTGTTACTTACTGGCTTTCTAACTCATGCAACTCTAAATGGATTAAAAAAAATACATACTTATATCATGAGTTTACTGTAAGATTAGGAACAATTTTATCACATTCAGCATTTTTTAATGTTTGTTTATAATTATAATGTTCACAGAGTCAGATTAATGTTCAACACAATCAAGTAATATGATGTTGCCATGGCATTTAAGTTCCTAGAAATTTGTGATGACTCATCAGGTTAAAGTCCTCTTTCATTGTATAACCCATTCCCATTCCAATTCACAGCAGAAGATATGGTACAATACACAAAAAGTGCCAGAGGAACTCAGCAGGTCAGGCAGCATCCATGGAGGGAAATAAAATCGATGTTTTGGGCTGAGACCCTTCATCAGGACTGGAAAGGAAGAGGGCAGAAGCCAGAATAAGAAGGTGGGGGGAGAGGATCTGAGATCCTTGTTGGGGCCAGACTGGGAGGCCTGGAAGCGGAGCTGGAAGCCATGAGGCACAAGATGGCGGTGGAGGCAAGTGCCCAGGAAGGCCACGTGGCTGTGGAAGCGAGTCTGGGTGAGCATGTGGTGGAAGAGCTGGAGAGCAGCAGAGATCACGGAAGGGCAACAATGAGAGAAGGTCTCACAGAACACCCGTCGAAGAGAGGAGTAAACTAGTTCACGAAACAAGGTGGTTTAAGCTTGTTAAATATAGCTTTCAGAAAAGCTGTTAAGGGAAATGCATTGTGCTCTGAAAAGTGCATTATCTTGTGTTGTCTCAATTACTTCACAAAATTCTTGGAAAATTGCTGAAATCAATTAGCTTATTTTTCCAAAGTGATTTTCCATATTCTCTGCAATTTGTTTCTGAAATGTGTAAGATAAGTTGCTCTTTACTACAATTATAGAAAAAAAATCTGTAATCAATTATCATAGAAAATTTGATTGTTTTCTTGGAAATTGCAGAGTAGACAGAAGGAGATTATTTGGTCCAAATATTCCAGATTGGAGTTTACCGTCAATGAGAGGAAGCAACTTTAAACAGATATCATTTTCGTCTTTCTTTTCTTCAACACATATCTCATTTAACTTTTAATGTTGAGATGGTTTCTGCCTGAACCGCATCTTCACAACTCTCCATGTAACCAAGTTTATCCTACTTTCTGTTCTAAATCTCTTTCATTCTATTTTCTATAAACATTCCTGACTTTTGAACCTTCAAGTGCTGGAAACAACCTGGTTCTATTTATCCTGTCCTGGCTGTTCAGAATTGTGGATATTGCTCCTAAGCTGCATGTTTTCAATGACAAAAGTCTTAATCTTCCAAAATAACCTCAGAGTTTATATTTCTTCATAAGAGATACCATCTTGGCAAATCTGAACAATATACCTTTGCAAAGACTTATTATGCTTTCAATTGTGTGAAATTTAGTTCTGCATACAGCACTCAAAATTCTGAATTCATGCAGAATACTCACACAGAATTCAGGTTTTTTGCACGTTCTAATTAATATTTTGTACTTGCCAACTTTTATCTCATTCCCCCACCTTATTTCATTTCTTTGTAGCTTCCCTTGATCTATTGAGAAATTAGCAAAGAACTGCTTTAGTATCATCTAAAATTTTTGACAGCATTGCTACTAGACATACATCATTTGTTAAAGTGCATTGCTGGCATTGGTTCAGTTTTCTCCTTCTGTATTGTCAAATGTTGGAATGGCCAATCTCTCGGAGAAGATCAATGACTTCTCTTCAAATTAGTAAAAATAATACATAATTTCTTTTAATCAAGAATCCAAAAATAAAACATCAATGCTTATAGTGCGAGACACCATTGTGATTAAAAAGACAAAAACAAAAAAAGGTATATCTATAAATACTAGTACAATACCTGAGTTTAAGATGCTGAAATTGGTATTGTTTGGAGACAGGCTATTATTTCTCTGAAGTCTTCGAATGGATCGTTTCCCTGACCAGTTAATTGAAAGTACCTCTGGTTTTACTGGACCTTGTCTACAAATGACAACAAATAGCAGTTAGCCTTCCTGTTATCTCTCGCCTTTTTTTCAAAAAATGATGTTAAAGGTTAGAAGTATTCCTCAAGGACAGTGAAGCTATCTAGCTTCCTGTTATCCCATGAGAAATAGCTGGGAAAGATTTATATTTCTGTGGATTTGTTCCTAATGGAAATAAAACCTTTTCTCAAAGCTGCTGGAGCATAGACTATCTTCACTTTATGGCAGTCACATAAATGTCAGTTCGGTCATTCTTTGTCAGTGAAATATATTGTTAGAAAGAAACTGCTTCCGTAAAAGCTGATACCTTAATTTATTTGTTCATTAAGCATTATACTTATTTTTGTACTTTTTATTACTTTTGTTACACATTAGCAAGTTTGATCAATGATGAATCTTAACCAGCGCTTTTGAGCTGTGGATCGGTGACAATTTGTCTACTTGCATTGGAGCTGATTTTAAGAGGTTGGTTTTTGGCTGAGGCAGTTGACAAGTTTGCAGAATGTGCAGGGACCTTATGATAGCCTGCCTCAACTAATGGACGGAAAAGCTCCATTTCATATTGTTTTCATTGTCAAATTGATTGCAACTGGTTTCATTGCAACCAGATTTTAAGACAGAAAATTATCCTTATCTGTTCCACTTCTTTCAGTTTCCCTTCTGGAAAGTCCACAGCAAGTTTCCTAAGTAGTGAACCAAAAAATATGAAAGCATTTGAATAATTAAGGAATCATCTGGATGCTGTTATACTATGTCAATTCATTTCCCCTTCTGAATCTGTACTTGTACTTTGCCAAGGAGATGAGGTTTCTTCAAGTAAATAATCTGATTTCCTTATAGCAATCAATCAACCACAACAGCTGAATCAGCTTGTGGTTTAATTTTACAATTTAAATCTGGCTTTTATGTTAATAATATAGATAAACATTGCATATGTGTAGTTTTGTTTCATTCTAGTTGGGTTTGATTTTATATTAAAATTAAGGGATAACTATGAATCACTCTGATATTGAAAAGTAATCTGACTCCATTCCATTTAACAAATAAATTAGAAACATTTCTAGGGTAAGTTTTACTCTCCCTCTGAAATTGCATTACTTGTTTGGCCTGATTGGGATACAGTTACAAATCTATTTTTGCTACTTACAGCCATGGCTCTTAAGCAGTAAGATGGGTTTAAATGCTTCACTTGGTATTAGATGATATTTTCCACAATAACTATCTCATGGACAATCTTTAAAACAAAATAAAACTTCCAAAAATAGCAATTACTAACAAGTTTTCAATAAAAATGAGCAAAAGTAATATTATTTTTAGGTGAAAATTTCCCAATACTAATCATAAATTACAGCCAACAATTAAAAATCTGAAGTGTGGTGAGAGTGTGATGGGGATAAAAAACAACCAGATCTCTCCACTGAAAATAAATCTTATGCTTTCACCTTGCACAATTGTGTTGGCCACCCCATAATTACAATGAAGGAATATTTACATTTGAGAATATCTAATAAAATGGCAATAAAATAAAATGTGGAGTGGACCCACACAAGTTGTTCCACTGTTTTCAGGAAATCATTTTGGGCATGTACCTCGTGTATGTTGGCTTAGGAGTTGTCAATTGCAATCTTTATTTCCCATTAGCACACGTGACTTCAGGAATCTTCACTTCAAGACAGTAAACATCAAGCAGCTTGTTACAGACTTGAGAGAGCTACTCAGTATCACGTGGAAGACAGATACAAAGAAAACACACAAGGATGCTTCGTTAACAAATGCATGGTTTTGGCCTTGACTGAATGTCATGTTAATTTGTTTAGTTCTGGCTTTCGTTATTCATCTCAACTGATATATTGTGATAATAGCTGACAGAGGGAAGGTATCATGGGAACCGAGTTACAAAGTGGATTGGAGATTTCCTTCATTCTTTGTCACTCACGGATGAAAAGCATTACTGAGAGGTCAGTATTTGTTGCATGTTCCTACATGGCACTGAAGGTGGCAAGGAGCTGTATTCCTTTCTCACAGCATTACTTGTGGTAAGGGAACTTGCATATTGCTGCGTTAGGGAAAGCATCAATCTAATGAACAGCAAACATACAGGAAAGTGACAGATTTTTTTTCTCAGGCTTGGAGATTGTGACTTGGAATTCACTTTGCAGATCTTAATCAATTTAAATGACAACTGCCCTTGTATTTCTATGTTAAGCTACTGTTTGAGGTAGGGATGGATTTTTCATATGTCGTCCACTTGGATACAGCATACATCATGTCAACGTTGAACCACACTGAGGATTCAATGTGGTTCACAGGGATGGCAATACAACAGGTCTGTTTCTAACAAATAAGGTGCAGCATTCTTCATTCTCTTTGAAACTGCCTTTTGAGGCAAATAGAGGACATTGTTCCATATCTTTGAAGTTGCAGAAAACTCCTGAAGTCCTTAATTAAGCCATGACAATGGTGAAACAGCTTTGAGAAATAAGGAAGTTGATACTCCACTATAGCTTCACATGCTCTTGCAGTTACAGTAATTCAGTGCCTGCAACAGTTAATTTTCTGGTCAATAATAATCCCAAGGATTTTGCTATTGGAGGAAAAGACAATGCTAATATCATTTGTGAAGGGAAATTGGTGAGACTATTGCAATGTGATTCTTGCCATTTAGCATTCCACTCTTGCAGGATTTACAGTGTTTTGATATGTCCTGCCTCTCTATTTGTGCTCTGAGTAAGTGGAATGAGGCTCCTAAGTGAATCTCAGGACAATAAGATGTGCCCTGACAGCACACCTCATAGTGAAGGCCTTTCTTTGTCACTGACTCGGCCTTCCTGTTCTCCTCCTTCTTCGTTTTCTACCTTTTCTTTCTCCTCTTCCTCCTGCTGCTATGGAACAGTGATCAGGTATTGTGGCCTCATGGTGGCTGGGTACTTATTGTGCAGTAGATGACAAAGTAGTATCAGAGCTTCTCTGAAGAGTTTAGAACAGTCCAAAGTACCATACTCTTCATTCCAAGCTCAGCTGCAAATAACTCTCCAATATACCCCCAGATAATTGACAATCCCTTCAAAGAGCTCATAATGATATTTAAAATCATGAATGGTATAGGTAGAATAGATAGAGAAATAGTGTTCCTATTGCCAGAGGGGTCTGGAACTTGTGGTCAAATAATGGTGATGGTTAACTAAAGAACCAAATATGAGTCGAGAAAAAACATTTTTAAACAGTGTGCGGTTAATGTCTGGAATGCACTAATGGTGGGATCAATTAGTACAGGCAGATTCCATCATGGCGTAATAAAGGAAACTGGATAAAGGAAAAGAATTTGCAGGACTACAGGGTGAGAATTAATGCTCATTATATAACTGATCGACACAAATGTGACCTATTGAATAAGGAAACCAGATAAATTTCTAAGGTACAAAAATGTTTTCTCTTTAACTTCACACATCATTTCCACCATTTTGAGAAGTCACCATTTAGTCTTGTGGAATGCACATGCCTCTCGCTCTGTCTCTGCATTTCCTTTGGCAGGATGTCAACCATATGGATGCAGGCTGGAAAATTTAATGGAATTTGAAGCTGAGTAGAATCAGGAACCACAATAATTTTTCACAGGATAACTGTCAAATAGCAGGATCAAGCCTGTTCACTGAATTTGATTAATCGTGCAGCTCTACTAGTTCACATGTTTCTAGAATTCATCATTCTCCATGGAAGTAAGGCAAAGACCTCAGTACTATTTCAGCTGGCCCTCAAAGTTTGAACAAGACATCGCCTCTTACTGAAATGACTTATCAGTTGCATTAAATCACTTCATTAGAAAATAAGAAAAAAGCAAACTGAATCATTGAGCTGCAGTCTAGACATGAAACCAGGGCATGACAAAGACAGACCTAATCCAGTCAACCCCGCAAACTCATTGAAAGTAACATGAAGACAGCATCTGGAATATTACACACAAGTCAGGTCTTCCTATCTAAGGAAGGGTGGATGTACAGAAGGACTGCAGTGAAGACTCATCTGATTATTCCTAAAATCCAAGCGGGGAGGGGAGTTGTTATCTTCTGAAAAGAGATTAATACTTACTAATAATCAAAGATCTCCTTTGTTTAGGCTTTTTCGAGGTACTAGACAAGGTTGCCCGTTAAGCCCTTTATTATTTGATATTGCTTTAGAACCCTTGGCTATTGCATTCTGGGACTCTTCAAATATATGTGGCGTTACTCACGGACAGAAGAAAAATAAGATATCTCTTTACGCAGATAACCTGTTACTTTATATTTCTAATCCGGAGGAATCTTCCCCGCAGTACTATCACTATTAGATCAGTTTAGTGTTTTTTTCTGGCTATAGATTAAATCTTAATAAGAACAAACTTTTTCCATTAAATATGCAAACCCCAATTTATAGGCAATTACCTTTTAGATTGGTAACTATTTTATGTATTTAGGTGTTAAAATTACCAAGAAACATAAGGACTTATTTAAAGCTAATCTATTGTTTTTAATTGACCATGTTAAACAATTATTTACTAAATGGTCCCCTCTGTCTTTATCATTGGTAGGCCGAATTAATGCGGTTAAGATGAATACTTTACCAAAATTTTTATATTTATTTCAAGTGATTCCAACTTTCGTCCAGAAATCTTTTTTTGACAATATTGATTTTAAAATTCTTTCATATATTTGACAGAATAAAAACCCAAGATTAAGTAAGAAATATTTACAAAAACTAAAAAAGAATGGTGGTATGGCCCTGCCTAACTTTAGATTATATTATTGGGCAATTAATATCAGATATTTAATATTTTGGATACAAGATTCAGATGTAATTCAATGCCCCAAATGGGTACACCTTGAGCACCAATCAGTACTTGAATTTTCATTAGTTTCTATTTTAGGAGCTTCACTCCCTTTTGCACTTACCAAATTAACTAAACATATGATTAACCCAATTGTTAAACATACAATACAAATATGGTTTCAATTTCGTAAATTTTTTGGAATGGATAAATTTAACCTGTCAAGTCCCATGCAATCTAATTTTTTCTTTCATCCATCCAGAGTTGACTCAGTTTTTTCCATATGGAAAAGGAAGGGAACAGTATGTTTTCGCGATTTATTCATTGATAACTGTTTTTCATCTTTTGAACAATTGTCTAACAAATACAATTTGCCTTGATCACACGTTTTTTGATATTTGCAGGTTAGAAACTTTTTAAAAACTACTATACCCTCTTCTCCGACACCTCACAAAACTGAAATTATGGAAAAATTTTTAGGTCTTAATCCTTATCAGAAGGGCTTGATAGCAATAATCTATGATTTAATTATGAAAATACATCCAGAATCACTGGACAAAATTAAGAATGAATGGGAAAGCGAACTCCAGACATCTTTACCTACAGAGACTTGGAAGAAAATTCTTCATTTAGTTAATACACCTTCAATGTGTGCCAAACACTCTTTGATACAGTTTAAGATAGTTTACAGGACCCATATGTCACAAGATAAGTTAGCTCGTTTTTATCACCATATAAATCCTATATGTGACAGATGTAAATCGAATGTGGCTTCTTTGACACATATGTTTTGGTCCTGTCCTCTTTTGGAAAAAACATTGGAAAGACATTTTTAACATTATTTCAAATGTATTGAAGATTGATTTACAACCTCACCCTATCACTGCAATTGTTGGATTACCAAGGATAGAGTCTGGCCATTTATCTGCTTCCGCTAACTGTATGATTGCCTTTGTTACATTAATGGCCAAACGATCCATTTTGCTTAAATGGAAGGATCCGACACCCCCTACTACTTTTCAATGGTTCTCTCAAACTATATCATGTTTAAACTTGGAAAAAATTAGGAGTGGTACCGTTGATCCTTCGCTTAAATTTGAAGATATTTGGAGTCCATTTATTCAATATTTTCACATGATATAGATCCCCTTGTAATAACCTTTCAACTTAGAGGAACGGAGTTGACGACATAATATTGCTCTGTTTCTACTGAGAAATTTTAGTCCAGTTTTTTTTTTGTTTGTTTTTTTCTGAAATTATTCTGTTCAGCTTAGTTTGGTTTGACATATTGTTTATAATTTTTCTTATTGATTTGGGTTTTTTTTCTCTTTCTTTTCTTTATTTATATAATAAATCTTTTTCTTTCCGTTCTTTTATATTATATTCATTTACTAAGAGATTGTTGGATCTACAGATTTTTTTATGTTTTATTGTTCTTTATGATTATCTATGCCATGATTGTTCTCCTGACCTCTTTGTATTACATGTACAAACATTGATGTTATAATTTGACGACTAATAAAAAGATTGAAAGAAAGAAAGAAAGAGATTAAGTGGACCGAACCTATGCTCTCCAGAGTTTAAATGAGTGAAAGATGAATGTCATCAAAGGGAAATCACTGCAATGGTTGTTGTTATAACTTGCACCAAGGAAGATAGGTCAATCATCCCAGCTCCAGAACATTACAGCAGGAGTTCCTCAGGGCAATGTCTGAGGCCCAAACATCTTAACTTGCTTCATCAATAACATTCCTTCCATCATAAGGTCAGAAGTGCGGGTTTTTGCTGATGATTACACAGTGTTCAATTCAATTCACAACTCTTTAGCAAATGAAGCAGCTGATGTTTCATTTGACCTACACAAATTTAAGACCTACACAACATTTAGGCATGGGCTGATAAGTGACAAGTAACATTTGCACCACAAAAATGCCATGCAATGACCATCTCCAACAAGAAAGAATCTAACCACCTACCTTTCACATTCAATGGCATAGCCATTGCTGCAGTCACCCACCATCAATATCCTAGAGATTATGATTGACCACAAATTCAACTGAACTAGCAGGTCATGTCTTCCTGCCTGCTAGTTCATAAATGCAGGCATTGCTATTGACAGACAAATGCTAAAAATCTCCAAAATAATTTTCACTCGACACACTTGGCTCAAATAAATAATTCTACCTTCACAAACTGTGCAACTTAAAAAAGTGCTACAAATTCTGAAGGGTGGATAAGATGGAAATCCCAGAAAGTAGAATGGATCTGCAAATGGCGGACTATCAGTAAGCTATACTGAAACTCGAAGGAACCTTTACTGGTTTGTGTTTGCAACAGCACATTGGTCCCATTGGAAATCTCTGGCCTCCCAGAGGCATAATTACTAACTTACTCACGTCCTGTTACCCCCACTGTCTTTACTCACCTGATTGAAAATGAACAAACTGCATTTTGCTAGAAATCTGAAATAAAAACAGAAAATGCTGGAAACATTCAGTAGCCTATTTGGTGTTGTGATATTTTTGATGCAGCAATTACCCTGGTTTTCCTCATATCTGTATACAGTATTGTTGGATTCGACTGGTTTACGTAGCTTTTTAACATGTATAGTGGCTGCACAAGGTATAACTGCTTTTTAGCTTATTGGTTCATCCATCAGGTGAATATGTGTTTTCTCATTGGTTGGTTTTGCCACAGGTATCTAGTAAGTTTTCTGATTGGACAATTGTTAGCTAAGAAGTACCTCTTATCTCAGGTACGAAAAGTGTCGTTTTTTTGTTAATCTCTCTCTTGCTCTATACCCCCCTCGGCTACTAGGTCATCTTAGTTCTTTCGTCTCGGCTCATCTCCTAGTAGTAAAGATAGTGCCATGTGCTCTGTGACTGTTTCTTTGTTTTAAACTTTTCCAATAAAAACTGTGTGAAGCACCAAGTTGCTTTCAACTCATTCTTGGACTCCTGAAAGAACCTGCAGATTCGAAAATAACCAGATCTGACAGTACCAAAACTTCTCCTCTGCACAACAGAAGCAATAAACTGTAACTGAAATCTACAGTAATACAGCCTCAAGTTAACAATATCCTGTCAGGCATGGTTATGTCTACGTCCTTATTTTTGTTTTACACACACAACAAAACTCTAGAGCAATATTCTGCAAAATGATCCCATTTTTGATCAAAGTATCCCATATCAGACACAATTACTGCATTTAAAAGGCAATTAGACAGACACTTAGATAGACAAGACATTGAAGGATACGGTCTTAATGTTGGCAAATGGGATTAGTGTAGATGGGCAAAATGGTCGGCATGGATGTGCTGGGCCAAGGGGCCTGTTCCCGTTCTGAATGTCTCTATGACCATGACTGTACAATTTGTTCCTCAATTAATTTGTGATCCTAGATATTATATTAGCCAGGGTTTTGTGGGGGAAGTTGATAATTCCCTGAGTAACTGCCAATGTTTCATTGCATTATTGATCATGGGTGTTTATGTACGTGCAGAAGTTCTGAGTTTGCCTTTCACTGTGGACCTCCCAAATATAGTGTTCATGGAATTTTGTCAGGGACTGAGGAGCTGTAGCAATTCTCCTTCACTTGAGGTGGGAAATCTGGTAAAGCTAACTCTGCCAGATTGGACCTATTGCAGGAACATTATCTCTTGTGGTCTGAAGAGCATAAACATGATGAAATACTTCAAAAAAATTTCCAGGAAAAGAGCATTTAGAACAGTAAGATATTGATGGCATTAAATTTTGGGGAATTTTGTCAAAAGTGTTGATAGGATAATTTAATATGTGCATTTACCTATGGAAATCATGACACAATGCCCACTGTGGAATGCATGTAATAAATCATTCTATCAGATATTTTAAATGTTGCTTGCTTGATGTACCTACTCACAGCTGATTGGTTAATTGGGCAGCACAGTAGCGTGGTGGTTAGCGCGATGCTATTACAGCGCCAGCGATCGGGTTTTAATTCCTGTCGCTGTCTGTAAGGAGTTTGTACGTTCTCCCATGTCTGCATGGGTTTCCTCTGGGTGCTCCGGTTTCCTCCCACGTTCCAAAGACGTACGGGTAGGTTAATTTGGGTTTAAAATGGGCGGCGCGGACTCGTTGGGCAGGAAGGGCCTGTTACCACGCTGTAAGTAACATTTAAAAAAAAATAATTTTAGAAATGACCCCCAGAAGCAACTGGTAATGTCCTTGCATCAAAGAAATTGAGAACTGTGGCCAGCTGTGTTACCAGGATGAAGTGTGAGACACTGGATGCCCAGGCCTTGCTTTGTGCCAGGCAACATAATAACTGTGTCATAATAGCATGAATAGGAAGACGGAAATGGGTTCTGATAGCTGAAACTTGCAACCTAAAAGTAGAGGGGTGCATGTAACAGAGGTCAGTTACAAAGGCACAAGAGGTATTTGGTGGAACTGATTAAGCATTAAGGATTTCATGAAAGTGAAACTTAATTACTTAATTCTCTATACCAAGTAGATTGAAGAGACAATTGGCTGTTATGTAACTGAAATTCTTGAAAGAATTTTCATATTTCTGTGCAAACAGCATTTAGGGAATGGAAGGAGTATTAAACAAATCTAAAAATGAATTCAATATTTTTCACATAAAATCACAATAAAAAAGTGCTCAGTGGATATACTTGTTCATACTCCCACTTCCAAGCTCTAAACACAGTCATTTGACTTGAATAGATCAGTTAATTATATGCTTTCTTCGAACTTACAAATACATTCAGTTTCTTCGGCTAACTAGGTCACACAATATAATCTAGAGTGTTGGTATTATAAAAGCAGATAATCCAATGATAAAAAAACTCCATCCCAAAATGTTAACTCTGCTTCTCTCTTCAAAGATGCTGCCTGACTTGTGGAATGCTTCCAGCATTTTCTGTTTCCATTATTAGAGCTATGACTTGGAAAAGGGGAGAAATGTAATTTTATTCTGTTGTATCAAAGAAATTTTAAAACTACTTTTACGGTGTAAACAAATAATTTCCAATTTTATTCAGACCCACCCTTTACAGTGGGTATTCTGGGATTAACACTATTCGATTACCACAACAGGTTCAGAATCAGAATCAGGTTTATTATCCCTGTCTTATATGATGTGAAATTTGTTGTTTTATGGCAGCAGTACAGTGTAAAGACATAAAAAACTGTAAATTACAAAATAAATAGATAGTGCAAAAAAGGAACAATGAGGTAGTGTTCATGGACCATTCAGGAATCTGATGGCGGAGGGGAAGAAGCTGTTCCTGAGTCATTAAGTGTAGGTCTTTAGGCTCCTGCACCTCCTCCCTGATGGAAATAATGAGAAGAGGGCATGTCCTGGATGGTGAGGGTCCTTAATAATGGATGCTGCCTTCCTGAGGCATCGCCTCTTGAAGATGTCATTGATGGTGGAGAGGGTTGTGCCTGTGATGGAGCTGGCTGAGTCTGCAACCCTCTGCAACCTCTTGCGATCCTGTGCATTGTAGCCTCCATACCAGGCGTGATACAACCAGTCAGAATGCCCTCCACTATTCAAATATAGAAATCTGCAAGAGTCCTTGGTGAGGTACCAAATTTCCTCAAACTCTGAACAAAGTAGAGCCGCCGGCTTGCATTCTTAATGATTGTGTCAATGTGTTGGGGCCAGGACAGATCCTTGGAGATGTTGACACCCAGGAACTTAAAGCTGCTCACCCTTTCCACCGCTGACCCCTCAATGAGGACAGGTGCGTGTTCTCCAGACTTCCCCTTCCTGAAGTCCGCAATCAATTCCTTGGTCTTGTCTCTTTATTTCAATCTTAGTATTAAGCCTACTAATTTTGTTGCTCTAACAAACTGAAACTAGTTATCTCATTCTAAGAAGCTGAAATCAAACAATATTCATGTCCTTAGTTTTAAATGCCAGTTTGGGAATTCATGGCCAGTTTCATATGTACATTTCACTCTTCTGTTTATGAAGTTCTGGCTTCTTAGACATATCATACCTTTGGTAAGGAATTATTAATATCCCAGACGAATTATGTAAATGAACAATTTCTGATGATTGTGTGGGTCTTTGGAGGCTTTACACCAAAGATACAGAAGCAACTCAACACAAACCCAAAAATTTTCTATTATGGTCTTGAAATCAAAATATCTTTCACTTGCTCTCTTTGAAGTTCAATCTCAATGATAATTGCCAATCTGAATTCATTCAAAATTTCTTCAAAGATCAGAATGTGAACAGATTGTATAAGAGTTATAAAATTGTTACAGCACAGAATAAGGTTGAGGTAATTTAAGGCATGGTAACTTAAACTTCTTACTGGTATAATGGTACCAGTAAACATAGTTTATTTTAGCCATTTGTATTGAATGCTTCAGCCACTTTCTTAGCAGTACACCTTACCAGCCGGTACTAACTTGCTTCAGCCTCTGGCTTTGGGCAACAAACCTCTGCTGAATTTTCTGCAAGTTAATTCCATTTCCTGGTTCTTTCTCTGTGCCTCTGGAAACTATGTTTCTTTATGAAGTTATCCAAATCCTTTTTGAAAGCCATGAATGAATTTGCTTCTACTAATCTTTCAGGCCAAGCTTTCCAGATCATAATCATGTCTCATTTAGTTCTTTTGCCAATTACTAAATATGAACTCATAAGAAATAGGAGCAGGAGTAGGCAATTTGGCTCTTTGAGCCTGCCCCACCATTCATCAATATCATGAATGATTTTCTACCTCAAAGACATATCGCTTAATTTCCTTACTATCTAGAAACCTATCAAACTCTGTTTTGAATGAACTTGATGACTGAGCTGTCACAATTCTCCAAGGTAAAGAATTCCAAAGGTACACCACCCTCTGCATGAGATATTTCTTCTCTTCTAGTCTTAAACGCCTTATCCCTTATTACAGGACTGTGATCTCGGTTTCAAGCCTGCTCAGTCAGAGGAAGCATCCTCCCTGCATCCAACACATTAAAGCCCTGGAAGAATTTTTGTAAGTTTCAATGAGATCTGCTCTTATTCCTCTAAACCTTATAGAACACAGGTCTGGTCTACTCAGTCTCTCTTAATGAGGCAAATCTACCATCCCCGGATATAGTCAATCCTCACATCAATCTTTCTATGGCATGTATATCCTTTGGTCCCTTTGAATATCAACGTTATCCAACTTAAATTTCTTTTACTTTGTGCACCGAGTGGCCAATTTCACATTTTTCCCATATTATACTGTGTCTTCCATATGCTTGCTACTCACTCAGCTTGTCAATATATTTTTGAACCGCTTTTACAGCCTCCTTGCTTTTCACAATCCTACCTGGTTTTGTCTCATCAGCAAATTTGGAAATATGACATTTAGTCTACTCAGCCAAATCATTGACATAAATTGTGACTATCTGGGCCCAAGAACTGATCCCTGCAGTTCCCCACCAGTCACAGCCAGGCAACCAGAAAAAAGATCTGTTTACTCCTACTCTCTGCTTTCTACCTAATAACCAATTTTCAATTCATGAGTAGCTCCTTCTTGGTCCAAATAAGGTCAACATCCTTCTCATACCCTTTTACTATTTATATACTTATAGAAAACTTTGGATTCCCTTGTATGTTAGCAGTCATTCTACTCTCATTGTTGGTCTTTGCCTTGTTTACTTCCTACTTCACTTCTTCTCTGAACTTGTTACATTCAGCCTGGTTCCCAGTTCTATTATTGACCAAACATCTGCCATGTATTCTGAGTGTGTAATTCTAATATATAGCAGAACTTTTGCAAGTGCTACATGTTTTTTTTCCAAACCGAAAACTGATCATTAAATCTGATTTGTTAGCGCATGGTGCGCTTAAGAAAATTGTAATATAGTCCCCTTAGTGGATGCATGCAGGCCCAGGTGTGAAGCAGTGATACCATTGGTGTGTGACGCTGCTGTTGAGAGACAGGCAAGAACACAATACGCAAATGGCAAGGGCCTTGAATACTATTACAAGAAAGGATAGTTCACTATTACCCCTTGCATACTCTTGCTATAGTTCTTGCATACTCTGAAATTTCCTTGCAGACAAGCTCTTCTGTATCATTCCTATCAACCTAATACTTCCTGTGTTTTTAAGTACATCATTTTAACTGAATCATGGATGGATGCCAGTGGTACTGCACATAACTTTGTACAGGTTCATTTCCTATTCTGGCATGTTCACAGATCTCATATTGCAGCCAGACATTTTAATGATTATGCAGCATGAGAATGTCAAATGGGAAGACTGCAGCAAAATCTAAGAGATTGAGGCTTTCGGGAATGGCAAAATATGCTACCCTGGTTCTGAATTGATCATTGGGCCAGGAACCAATACTGTAATTAATAATTTCCTTGACTAACAATGATTTATGTTAATTATAAATGGAACTGATGTGGAAGTTCAACAAAATTAGCCTGAAACATGATAGTCAAAACTAAATTGGTGAAACCTAACACAACATTACAGAAAGCTAGGGTTGAGTGATTTTATGCCAATATTTCAGAACTATCCCATATGAATAGGCAAGACAATAAAATACAGAATACCTGAAATAAAAAGAGGACCAAAAATTCCTCAAGTATGACATCTGCTTGATCCCACCAAAGAGACTGGAGTCAGGGATTGACTTTCTGATTTACATAGAACAATACTGCACAGGGACAGGCCCTTCAGCCCACAATGTCTGTGCCCACCAATTTAAACTAATCTCATTTGCCTGCACATGGTCTGTATTGCTCCATCCCTTGCCTGTTCATATGCCCGTCTAAATGCCTCTGAAATGTTGTTACTGTATCTGCTTCCACCACTTCCCCTGGCAGTGCGTTCCAGACACCTACCACTCTCGGTGTAAGAAAAAACCTGCCTTGCAAATCTCCTTTCCCCCCCCTCATCTTAAATCTATGCTCTCCGTTATCTGACATTTAGACTGTGGGGAAAAAAATACTCTGACTATCTACCCTATCAGGTTGCCCCTCACCTTCTGATGCTCCACAGAAAACAACCCAAGTTTGTCTAACCTTTCCTTACAGCTAATATCCTGATGAACCTCTTTTCTACCCTCTCCAAAGCCTCCACTTCCTTCCTGTAAATATGTTCAGCTATGGTCTACAACAGTTTGAGACAATCTTGGTTGTGTATCAGAGAAGAAGTGAAGCTAAGACTGTACTGATGAGCCACTGCAGACTCCGCCAAAGATATTACAAGTTATTAAGAGATAAGATCAGAGATAAGATATCTTTATTAGTCACATGTACATCGAAACACACAGTGAAATGCATCTTTTTGCACCAAGTGTTCTGGGGGCAGCCGCAAGTGTCGCCATGTTTCAGGCACCAACATAGCATGCCCACAACTTCCTAACCCGTATGTCTTTGGAATGTGGGAGGAAACCAGAGCACCTGGAGGAAACCCAGGCAGACACAGGGAGAACGTACAAAATCTTTACAGACAGCGGCCGGAATTGAACCCGGGTCACTGGCACTGTAATAGCATTACACTAACCACTACACTACCGTGCCTGCCCAGTAGTTATTGCAGCTCCATCCTATACAAACAATAATTAAAATCATGTTACTGCTGTCATTTTCTTGCTGTTTCAAGATATGGACCCTGCCGGATATGCCAGTGTGCTCCATTTCGCTTTTAATGGATCTGGATTCCTGTTTCCTCTCACTATTCACCTCAGGTAAACAAGATTTAAATATGTAGATCATAGTCTCATACATCCCCTCCTTCCACCAGCTTGAACCTTTCCAGTTCATTGGTAGATGGAGTTTTGCCACAGGCAGCACCACTTCCCTGGTGGAGACTGCATTTCTCAATTCTGCCAGATGGTTCTCTTCTTTCAAACCCTTTAAAATCCAGTTGCAATAAGACCCTGAGAAAATTCGTAACTAAAGTGCCGGAAATGCAGAGAAAACAAAACCACATCTATAAATAGAAAGCATAAGTTATTTCAGATACCACCTATCTTTTCCCTTTGTGGATCCTGTCTGACATGCTCTCTATTTTGAATGTTTTTGTATATATTTCAGGATTATTCCTGTTTTAATCTAATCACTTTTTCACAGCTTTTCTGCAAATTTTAGTTTGGTTACATTTGGTAATTAACATTAACAGAAGCACTTGCTAAACAGAATTGATGAGTAATGCTGGTGAAAATAATACACTGCCATCCGTAAGCTACATCAGTACACGTTTAGATAGTGATTTTTTTCAATGGTCTTTTCTCTTCGGTTCAGCTACAAACTATCCAAACTGCCTACAAATTATTATTTGTTTATTCAATATTGATTTGACCAAGAAAAGCTATTGAGTAGAGTAATGGGGTGAATCAATATGAAGCTGACATAGCAGAGGATAATGTTCCCCGTGTCACAAGGTTATTAACCTTAGTCATGCTGGCAGTTGAAGTGAGACCAGAGGAAGCATCCTCCCGATGTCCTTGCACTCTTGATGCTTCGTTTTGAAATATATTGGCCTTTATGGATATCTCATGACTTATTCTCTGATGGAAATGTATGATGTAAGACTGTTAAGTAGAACCACTGAGAAAATAGAAGAATATGATATGCAACAAAGAAGAGTGTGTGAATACCCTGCAGGTTTGTGGAAATGTATAGATATAGAATATATAGATAAATGGCAGCAATAAAATAAAGTGGCAATGCCAATTCTAGGCTCACCTTTCCTGGCGAGTTTGCTCCTCTGTGGTTTCCATGGCACATTCCAAGGAATTTTGCAAAGACTGAAACTGGTTGACAGTTTCTTTCAGCAGAAGGCGAGTCACAAACTGTTCCAAATTACTTGAATTCTGGTAATCCTGCAAACAAATAAAAATAACGCAAAGGCTAAACTAACCACTGAGAAATAATAATTCAATTAGTATCAATTTAAGATGTTGGTTGCGGAGTGAAACGAATGCTATTGAACTGTTAATGCATTTTAAGTCCAAGCCACCGCTGTTTGAAATATTGGAGGAAATGGCTTGGACTTCAGTGGCTTGGATGCTTAGCCTCTCATAGTCATAGAGTCATATTGTCATGCAGCATGGCAACAGGCCCTTCGGTCCAACTCATTTATGCTGACCAAGGTGTCTTCCTGAGGTAATCCCATTTGCCTGCATTTGGCCCATATCCTGCTAAGCCTTTCCTATCCATGTCCCTGTCCAAACGCCGTTTAAACATTGTAATTGTGACTGCTTCTACCACCTCCTCTGGCAGCTCTGTGTGGAAAAACTTGCTTCTCAGGTCCCCTTTAAACCTTTTCCTTCTCCACCTTGAACCCAAGACATCTAGTTTTGGACTCCCCTACCCTGAGAAAAAGACTATAACCATCCAACTTACCTATGCCCTTCATGAGTTTATAAACCTCCATAAGGTCACCTCTCAGCCTCCTTCGCTCTAGGGAAAACAGTCCCTTGCCTATCCAATCTCTCCTTATAATTCAAGCCTTCCAGTTCACCAACATCCTTGCAAATCTTTTCTGCATCCTTTCTAGCTTAATCACATCCTTCCTATAGAATGGTGACCAGAACTGAACACAATATTCTAGCTGCTACATGACTTCCTAACTCTTGTTGTCAGTGCTCCATCCAATGAAGGCGAGCATGCCATATGCCTTCTTCACTACTTTGTCTAACTGCATTGCCATCACCAACAGCCTGTCCTGGTCAAATCACGTAGATGCCACGGCCAAGAAAGCTCACCAGCACCTCTACAGTGCCTCTAAAGAAATTTGGTTTGTCCCCTTTGTCTCTCACCAACTTTTACCGATGCACCATAGAAAGCATCCTATCCGGATGTATCACAGCTTGGTATGGCAACTGCTCTGCCCAGGACCGCAAGAAACTGCAGAGAGTTGTGGACACAGCCCAGCGCATCATGGATACCAGCCTCCCCTCCTTGGACTCTGTCTTTACCTCTCGTTGTCTTGGTGAAGCAGCCAGAAAAATCAAAGACCCCACTCACCCGGATCATTCTCTCTTCTCTTCTCTTCCATCAGGTAGAAGTACAGGAGCCTGAGGGCACGTACCACCAGACTTAAGGACAGCTTCTACCCCACTGTGATAAAACTATTGAACGGTTCCCTTATACAATGAGATGGACTATGACCTCACGATCTACCTTGTTATGACCTTGCACCTTATTGCACTGCACTTTCTCTGTAGCTGTGACACTTTATTCTGTGCTCTGTAACTCAATGTAATTGCACTGTGTAATGAATTGACCTGTACGATCGGTATGCAAGACAAGTTTTTCACTGTACCTCGGTACAAGTGACAATAATTAACCAATACCAATACTTTCAGGAAACTATATACCCCAGGTCTCTCTGTTCTACCACACTTCCCAGGGACTGTCATTTACTGTGTATGTCTTGCCCTGGTTTAACTTCCAAAAATGCATCTCTTCGGATTTGTCTGAGTTAAATTCCATCTGCCATTCCTTTGCCCACTTTCCCAGTTGATCTAGATCCTGTTGTAACCTTAGACATCCTAGTTCGCTGTCCACCCCACTACACCACCAATTTTGATGTCGTCTACAAACTTACTAATCATGCCACCTACATTCTCATCTCTGCAATTTGTTGTGACTTTGTCATCTTCCTCTGCCTACAACAAATCATCTGCCAAAATTCTGATAGTCAGGCAGACAAAATTTACCATTTGTTCGACATTATCAATCAGAATGCACTTCTGTTTCCTATTTAGAATTAAGTATTTTTTTAAACTTGGAAATTGATAATGTATTGAATAGATTCTTCAAATAAATCAGCATTGATTTATTAATTAAATGTGTGTGTGTTAGCATTTCACAAATAAGCATAAATCATATCAAAAACAAAAAAAGTAACTTGCACCTTCAATATAATTATCACAGGGAGTTTATGGAGGGCAACATGAAGTGCAAAAAGAATGGGAGGAAATGTTGGGCAGACACATGAAAGCAACTATAGAACTCAATTTGCAATGGAGATAATTTACTTTTAAAATTTCTCATTTTGTACCAATTTGGCAGATCTGGATTAACTGGTTATGAGAAATTGTTGAATTCAATGTTGAGTACTAAGGGCTGTTAAGTGCTTATGTTGGGCTTTGTTGGAAAAGTGTAAGTCACTGAAGAGAGAGAGGCCAAAGTGTACCTCCTAGGCAGCCAGCCTTCCAGTTTGTGTCAGAATTGCCATTTCTGATGAAATGTCCTCAATTTGCAAAGTTTTTCCTCTCTCCACATATGCAATCTTGCCTGCCGGGTATTTCCAGCATTCTCTTTTGTTTCAGATTTCCAGCAAGTTCTGTGTTCTGTAAGTCACAGTTCCATCACTTAGTTTTTCTCTATTTTCTGTCCTCATTCATCTCCTTTTACGTACATCTTGTCCAGACAGATCAACTGCTATAAACAAACCTTCTCCAGCCATTCTCAGCTGGTAGCACTGTCATTTGCAACAGAGTCCCTCTTGATTTTCCCCAAGATAACCAATCCCTTTATTCCCCCATGCCTCCATCTTCTCTGCACCTTAAAACATGCTTGTTTTCTAACTTTGCCTAGTTCTAATGAAAGATCAACAATCTGAAACATTAATTCTGTTTCCCTCTCCACAGATGTTGCTTGACCTGACCTCAAAGGGGACTCCTAAAATTCAAGTGTTTTATTAAGCGAATATTAAAGAAAATTACATTTATCAAGAAACTCACTAGTTATGAATCTCGCGAGCTACTATGAAGCTTTTTATTAGCTTATTGATAACTATAATTCTTGTATTAAGGAATTTACATTAATGCCTATAGCTGTATTCTATGAAGTTATTATATCTCTCAGCAGCAAAATTGACTGTTTATGTCAAAGTCGAGTTTATTGTCACACGCACAAGTAGAGGTGTGCACAGGTGCAATGAAAAACTTACTTGCAGCAGCATCACAGACATATAGCATCATATAAGCAGCATTCACAAGAAATCTTGTAAGTATATTAATAATGTGATTTGCAATTATAATTCAACAGACCTACAGATTGTAAATGGCTTGCAAAAAACTGTGTGCTGTACACTAAAGACTCCCCATGTAGTTAAGAATCCTCTTTGAATATCATATATCACTTTTTTCAATTATTACAACAGCTCATACTTTAGTTCCTGCTGCAGCATACAAAGATGAACTTATTAAAAAATCCTAACATTGGAACACTCATTCACCACACAATATGCAGTCAGGAATTGTAAGGGGCAAAGTCATTTTTCAAAATGTATGTCTACAAATTCTTTCATTTCTGGTGTAGAGCACTGATTCGTTGCTGTCTGGTTCACTTAAGCCATTACATGGTCCTTTTGTAAAAGTGCAGTTGCATTTTTGCTGACCAGTTCTACTGGATTTGTTGGACAAAGCAGGTTCTGACAATAATTAATGAATACAATGCAGCTTCTGGCACTCTGCAACCCTAAATGACATCACGCTCCAGCCCTCAGAGTGCACTCTGCAGTAAACCAGAGGAAGGTTATTACTTGGGATTCTGGTGTTATAGAGGCAGACAAAGAGAGAGGGGAAAGGTGAACGTGTGTCCTTCATTTCTCAAACTATGACCTCCAGCTTCTTGTGGAGGAGGTGGAGAAATGCAGTGAGGCCATAATGAAGATGATGTGGCCAAATAAGCCATTCTCTAAAAGTGACTCTTCCAGAACACAGAAGCAGAACTGGAAAAAATTCCAGTAACTCACTGGATGAACAATGAGAACTGATACTTAGAAATGCACATCAGTCATTCTGACTTCAGCTGCAACACTAAAGAAACACCAAAGACATCTACACAGCTATCCATACTGGCACACATAACTCCAGCCAGTCCTGCACACTCCTAATTCCCTCACCCATTCTCACCAACTCTCACATGAATATATACAAATCAAGATACAGTGGAAAGTATCAGTGACCCCCCCTATTGTTGCAGTGACCAACAAACTGTTAGATGTAACTGGACGTCATGCCTTACAAACTTGATTGAGTTTTTTTGAGGAGATACCACATCCCACCACAGACAGACATGAAGCCTGCACTCAATGAACTATACTCCGTGGTCAACAACCTTGAGACAGGATACCCTGAGGCCCTCTTCATTATTGCAGGTGACTTCAACCAGGCCAACCTCAAGAGTGTGTTACCAAAGTACTACCAGCACACCTCCTGCTCTACCAGGGGCGCCAACACCCTTGACCATTGCTATACCACCATCAAAGATGCCTTCCGAGCCACCTCTCTCCCTCACTTTGGTAAGTCAGACCACCAGGCTGTGCTTCTCCTCCCTGCATACAAACAGAAACTGAAATGGGAGGATCCAGTACAGAGAGTCGTGCAGTGGTGGTTTGAGGAAACAGATGAGCTTCTACGTGACTGCTTTGAGTTAGTGGACTGGTCCATGTTCAAAGATTCAGCTGCCACCATCACACCATCACAGTATATCATCACCATCACAGCCTTTATCAGCAAGTGTGTTGAGGACTGTGTACCAAAGAGGACAATATGGGTGTTCCCAAACCGGAAACCATGGATAAACTGGGAGATCCACTTGCTGCTGAAGTTGAGGACTGCTGCACACAAATCTGGTGATCCTGACCTGTACAAGAAAGCGTTATCAAGAATGCCAAGAGACAATACCAGTCCAAAATAGAGTCCCAGACCAGCCGTCAGTCATGGCAGGACTTACATGCTATAACGGACTACAAAACGAAGACGGGCTGCATAGTTAACAACAGTGTATCCTTCCTAATGAGCTTAACGCATTCTATGCACGTTTTGAACAGAAGGGAAATGGATTGTCACCACCCACCCTGATAGCCACCAATGCAACTGAACCTGTGGTCACCGTCAAGGATGCAAGATCAGTCTTCCGGAGAGTGAACACGAGGAAAGCAACTGGCCCAGATGGTATCCCTGGCCGACTGCTCAGATCTTGTGCTGATCAGCTGATGGGAGTATTTTCAGACATATTAAACCTCTCCCTGCTTCAATCTCAGATCCCCACCTGTTTTAAGACCACTATCATCCCGGTACTGAAGAAAAGCAAGGTAAAGTTATTGGAATCGATCCTCAAGGATGAGGTTATGGAATACCTAGAGATGCGAGGCAAGATAGGCCCAAGCCAGCATGGTTTCGTGAAGAGAAGATCCTGCCTGACCAACCTATTGGAGTTTTTTGAGGAAATCTCAGGTAGGGTGGATAAGGGAGAGGTTGTGGATGTTGTGTATTTAGACTTCCAAAAGGCCTTCGACAAGGTGCTGCACAAGAGGCTGATTAATAAGATGAGAGCCCATGGAATTACAAGTATGATATTGGAATGGGTGGAGCATTGGTTGGTAGGCAGAAAGCAAAGTGTAGGAGTAAAGGGATCCTTTTCTGGTTGGCTACTGGTCACTAGTGTTCCGCAGGGGTCGGCGTTGGGGCCACTTCTTTTTACTTTGTACATTAATGATTTGGGTTATGGAGTAAATGGTTTTGTGGCTAAGTTTGCAGATGACACCAAGATAGGTGGAGGAGTAGGGAGTACTGAAGAAATAGGAAGGTTGCAGAAAGACTTAGATAGTTTAGGAGAATGGGCAAAGAAATGGCAGATGAGATTCAATGTTGAGAAATGTGCAGTTGTACACTTTGGAAAAAGAAATAAACGGGCAGATTATTATCTAGATGGGGAGAAAATTCAAAGTACAGAAGTACAAAGGGACTTGGGTGTACTTGTGCAGGATACCCTAAAGGTTAACCACCAGGTCGGATTGGCGGTAAAGAAAGCAAATGCTATGTTAGCATTCATTCGAGAGGTATAAAGTATAAAAGTAAGGAAGTGTTGATGAGGCTCTACGGGGCACTGATGAGGCCTCATTTGGAGGACTGTGTGCAGTTTTGGGCCCCTTATCTTAGGAAGGATGTACTGATGTTGGAGAGGGTTCAGAAAAGATTTACGAGGATGATTCCCAGAATGAAAGGGCTTACTTATGATGAGCGTTTGTTGGCTCTTGGACTGTATTCATTGTAGTACAGAAAAATGAGAGGGGACCTCATAGAAACATATAGAATGTTGAAAGGACTGGACAGAGTAGATGCGGTTAAGCTGTTTCCCCTGGTGGGTGAGTCCAGGACTAGAGGGCACAATCTTAGAATTAGAAGGTACTGGTTTAAAACAGAAATGAGGAGAAATTTCTTTGGCCAGAGGGTAGTGAAATTATGGAATTCTTTGCCACGTACAGCCGTGAAGGCCCAATCATTGGGGGCGTTTCAGGAGGAGATTGACAGGTATCTAATTAGTCAAGGTATCAAGGAATATGGGGATAAGGCCGGAAATTGGGGTTGGATAGGAATAGTATTAGCTTAGCTCATGGAGCAGACTCGATGGGCCGAATGGCCTACTTCTGCTCCTTTGTCTTGTGATCTTGTGAACATGCCTTGCTTAGAGACCGATGGCTCTGACATCCACCATCATGAAGTGCTTTGAGAGGCTGGTCATGGCATGCATTAACTCCAGCCTCCCAGACAACCTTGACCCACTGCAATTAGCCTATCGCCGAAACAGGTCTACAGTGGATGCCATCTCCCTGGCCCTACACTCAACCCTGGAGCATCTGGACAATAAAGACACCTACGTTAGACTATTGTTTATTGACTACAGCTCCACCTTCAATACTATAATTCCAAGCAAACTCGTCACCAAACTCTGAGACCTGGGACTCAACATCTCCCTCTGTAACTGGATCCTTGACTTTCTGACCAACAGACTGCAATCAGTGAGGATAGGCAGCAATACCTTCAGCACGATTATTCTCAACACTGGTGCCCCACAAGGCTGCGTCCTCAGCCCTCTACTCTACTCCCTATACACTCATGACTTCATGGCCAGATTCTGCTCTAACTCCATCTACAAGTTTGCAGATGATACCACCATAGTTGACTGTATCTCGAATAAAAATGAGATGGTGTACAGGAAGGAGATAGAGAGCTTAGTGACATGGTGTCATGACAACAACCTTTCCCTCAATGTCAACAAAACTAAAGAGCTGGTCATTGACTTCAGGAAAGGGGGCGGTGTACATGCACCTGTCTACATCAACGTGCTGAGGTCGAAAGGGTTGAGAGGTTCAAGTTCCTAGGAGTGAACATCACCAATAGCCTGTCTTGGTGCAACCACATAGATGCCACAGCCAAGAAAGCTCACCAGTGCCTCTACTTCTTCAGGAGGCTAAAGAAGTTTGGTATGTCCCCTTTGACACTTACCAACTTTTATCGATGCACCATAGAAAGCATCCTATCTGGATGCATCACGGCTTGGTATGGCAACTGCTCTGCCCAGGACCGCAAGAAACTGCAGAGAGTTGTGGACAGCCCAGCATGTCACAGACACCAGCCTCCCCTCCATAAACTCTGCCTTTACCTCTCGCTGCCTTGGTAAAGCAGCCAGCGTAATCAAAGACCCCACCCATCCGGGTCATTCTCTCTTCTCTCCTCTCCCATCAGGCAGAAGATACAGGAGCCTCAGGGCACGTACCACTGGGTTCAAGGACAGCTTCTATCCCACTGTGATAAGACTATTATATGATGAAATGGACTCTCAACCTCACAATCTACCTTGTTGTGACCTTGCACCTTATTGTCTACCTGTACTGCACTTCCTCTGTAGCTGTGACACTTAACTCTGTACTGTTATTGTTTTTACCTGTACTACCTCAATGCACTCTGTACTAACTCAATGTAACTGCACTGTGTAATGAATTAATCTGTACGAATGGTATGCAAGACAAGTTTTTCACTGTACCTTGGTACAAGTGACAATAATAAGCCAATACCAATCGCAATCCCCCCCAGTTAATTTTGAGACTAACAAACATTTCTTGAATTTTCTTTAAATTAGGAGACCAAGTTATCCATTAGATGAATAGTAAATCCCATCAATCCCTCTTCCATCTGATTACTTCAAAAATATTGATTTGATGTGGTTATCTAAATTTGTGGAGACAAATATAGCCTAGATCAAAAAGACTACAACTGGCTATTTTAATCCTGCCACTACTAACTCCACATGACAACTATCTAAGATCATTTACTTCAAACTATTTAATGGGCTGCATATTGCTCACTGCAGTCTGTGTTTTGTCGCCACATCCTTTTCTCCCCACCGCCCCCCACACTCGCCCTGTGACCACACAGCTCCTAAGGAATTGCCAGCATCACTGCCTCAGTTGTTCCAAGAGGCCACCTGCAGCAGAAAATGAAGCTCTGCCCATGGATTGACCAGATGGCCTGGTGACAGCTCATGCTGCCAGAAGGTCTTTTCAAATGCCTCTGATGATCAGAGATATTAGGAAGTATGCAGACAGGTGATGTGGTAATCAGGAAATACGTAGGGCAAGTTTTTGATGATAGAGGAATAAGTAAATGGGGATTAAATAGCATTAATGTTTTGGTGTTATAGGATAATAAGCAGAGCTGGTATTTTAGAATAAGTAGGGTAGCTTTATTGATGATAAAAGAATTAGTAGGGCAGATGGTTTAGAGATACAGAAGTAAGTAATAGTGCAACTTTGGTGTGAAACAAGATTGTGCAAGATGTTACTTAGATTTCTACTCTTACTGAATATAAATCAATTTACTATTTAGGTATTATAGTTCTGCAAAATTATTCACAATAATATCATATTTTGTTAAGCATTTACAAATTACTACATAGTTATTGCCATAATTTAATTCATATTTATAGTTAAAATATCCATGGAGCTAGCTTATACTTACCATTACCCTTGATCAAAAGATGCCAATGGTCACTATTGTTATGTTATATTCAGTAATGGATAAAAGTGGGATATTAGCAAATGAGTAGAGTACTTAATGTATTTAGATTTACTCTCTCTGCCATTGTAATCAGATGAATACTTGCCTTCCTTACCATGGTAAACCACTTATTTTGGTTTAAGTGGATAAATACCTCTGTTACAATAGCAGCAAGCAATTTCAGATCAATCCATTAAGTATGATCACAGTTATACTTAATGGTACAATTAAATATCTTGGTCTTGAATTTACCAGTTTCATTTATATTGATTTATAAAATTATTTGGATATATAATATTACTTTTATCAGAATTAGTAGAAGCCCTGCTAGCAGACTTGTTCCCAAGGGCTGAAAAGTCACTTATCATTATAGTCAATGATTATTTCTATCCAAATGAATAATATCACTTCCATTTCCTGCAGATACATTGTTGGAGATGCTTGAAGGTTATGTCAAGTTAGCTGACTTATTACACATTATACCTTGAGTCTGCACAAGTAAATTTAGACACGTTCCTTTTTGACACAAATCACTGCTTTGAAACATCTTCCAAAGCCTATTGCAGCAACATTCTTAATTTTTCTGACAACTAAAGACTAAAGATTCAGTATTGTAACACCAACTCCTGTGCACTTTGGCTGCTGGGCAGATTTTCTTGCAATAGTTATCTTTGGCCCTAATTTCAGTCCTCATTCATTGCATTTTCTCCTCTTCCTTCCCACTCCTCATGACAGTCAGTAAAGGGTTAGACAGGGAACAAATACCTTGATTACTCACTGACCAATTGATGAATTTTCATTCCAATGCCATTAATTCTTTGGGATATGTGTCTTTATGAATGTATTTCTTGTTGTAACAATCAGTGTGCCACTCTACACCCATAGAATACACAGTACCAAATACCCATACTTCACTTCACCCAGCCTTGTAAAAATTTTATTTAAAAATAATTTTTCTAGGTTACATCCTTTCTGTAAATTGAGGGATGGATGTACTTTATGAACAGTTCCATCTGCATTGTTCTTGGTACTTTCTCATCATCTGCAGAACACCCACTGTGCACTCCATTCTAAGTTACATTGCTCCTGGTCATTTAACCAGAAGAAAACAAATTCCAAGCCTTACAAAGAATAAATGTGGTTGCATTTCTCCCAAAATCTGAGACTAAAATAGAGAAGCCCTAGAGATCAGTATTAGCTGTGTTTATTCATTTTATATTGGCCTTCTCATCAATATTATATCTTGAGACCCCATGGGAATATTTAACATCACTACCTATGCAAATAAAAAATTAAAATTGAGGTTATTGAAAAGTTAACTTGTTTAAGAAACTATTTTATAGTTCTTTCCAAAACATCTTGCTCTCTGACTTTGATACGAATGTGTGATATCTGCTTGAGCTTTATGAGTGAATTAAGCGGTTCACTTTTATGAAATTAGAGGAATTAACTCCTTTTGTTTCACAGCAGGGAAGGAAGAGGAAATGCAATAAGGACTAAAATTAGGGCCCAAGATAACTAATGCATGATGGAAAGCCATAGACAAAACATTTTGAAAAGCATGGGTCATCTGACTTCGCAACATGTACAGAAAAATCAGATAGCTTGATACTCATGTGCTACTTTTGTGGTATACAGACAGTTGTTATTGATTTTTAAAGAAGTATGGAAGTATGGGATATTTAAAGAACTATCCCAGGCAATATTTACCAGTTAAGGCAGAAAACAAAATGCTGGAGAAACTTAGTGGGTTGAGCAACATCTGTGGGTGGAGAGGAATTGATGTAGGGTCTCAACCCGAAATATTAACAATTTGTCTCCATCCACAGATGCTGCTCCTCACTGAGTATTTTGTTTTTGCTCTAGATTCCAGCATCCACAGTCTTTTGTGTTATCAATATTTAATTGCTATTGCAAAATCAAATTATCTTGTTATTACGGTTATACAACAGTTTGTGGTGCACAAATTGGCTTCTGCATTTCATGTATTAGAACAGTGACTACACTTTGAAAGTACTTAATTGAGTGTAAACAGATTTAACGCATCTGAGGTTATGAAAGCTATAAGTGCAAGTCTTTCTTATTCTCATATAATTCCATTTTTGCTATTTAACTAGTACCGTACAGGTATTGGGCATTAGCTTTGTTTACAGCTGATTTGAAGTAAAGCATTACTGAGATTGGGAAATTTCCAAGAGATGCACTGGTCCTGCAATCTGGTCCAATCCATTTAAGACAACACTCTCCAATCTGGCATGTTAGTTCTGACTAGCTTGGGATATACGGTGTGGTAGCCTTGCGTAATTCCATGGAACTATTGCATGTTGCAGAGTAGCAAAACTTTTGTGTTCATGTGATTAGTGAACTCCACCGCCTAGCCTGTCACTTGAACTGCAGCACCTGACACTCCCCATGCCTGCACCTGGTGAAGTCCCAGTGCCTGCATGGGTGCTCCAAGATCACAGATAACTCTTTTAAGCATGACTTATAAAACCTAGATATTCACCAGCTATGGAACAATATACTCAACCAGAATAAAGCAATGTGCTTCTCTTATCACCTGCTCCTGATGCTCACCCATGCTCTGTATCCTTTGGCTTGCTCTCTAATTCCCTTGTGATGGATATTTTCAACTTTCATGTATGCAAGTATGAATGACATCACTTTCTTTGCAGTGCTGCCAGGCCAGTCCATGTTTACAGTCAGGCTTTGTATTAGCTAAAAATTTTGTCTTTGAAGTCCAAGTAAGAAATATATTAATTTATTTTGCATATATTAGTATAAATCAAATGGATATTCAACCATCAACAAAAATTCAATAAGCATTCATAAAGCTGGCAATGTTTAATGATACATTTTTTGAGCTTGGGAACTATTACTTATTATTAAGTTTTTATCCTACAATCTTGATTAAGACAAATCTTGAATAACATACAGTATATTAGTGCTCAGGTAATGATTGAGCATTTGGAATTCATAGCAATGTCTCAAAAGTTTATAAACATCTTCCATTTACTTTTTCATAGTTTTTTTTTCCCAAATACTCATTTGACAGCATGGTCTTCAAAGACAGCTGAAGGTACTTTTTCTGTGGTACTAATGCATCAGTCAAATGGTGCTTCAAAGCAGTTTTCTTTTAAGTGCACAGATTTCCCCCTATGCGGCAATCACTTGCCTCATCCTTTGGTGCAACAGGGAACAAATTAAGTGCTTGGAAGACTATCTAGAAATCTGTCAAAGGTAAAAAAGGTCACCTACCAATTTCTTTACCATGTTTGATATACGAATGTAAATGCAAGGGTTGGCATAGAAATCTGAACTTCCTTTATAATATGGAGTTGAATGACAGATATTTTATCATCTCAGATACCTCCCTGATATGTAATTAGAACCCAGTACTGAATACTTAACACATTCAGCACTCAGTTACAGGAAGTCAATACCATTTACAGCCAATGTAGATTGTCACTTTTCTAGTTCACAGGTAAGTATGACTGTATTTTGTTAATTTTTACGTGTTACTTTCATATTGGAGTTAAACAAGACACCTTTCCCTGAGAAATGACATTCATGTATAATTCCATGTATAAAAGATGGAAAAGTTTGTTGAGGTAAGGCAAAGTTCAGATATAGGGTTATGGATTCTACAGTGAGTCACCTTGCCTTATTTTCCTCAGTGCATCACAATAGAATCCTAAAATAGGGGAGATATCAAAAAGGAACTTCTGGCAAACTCTGTGGATAGGGTTGGGTGGCTGGGTACTGGGGACAAGATAAGTTACCCTGCATTAACAGTGTTATGTCAATGGTAGAAAATTGCATTAGATATTGATCTTGCTGTGCCTACAGTATTGCTTTATCACTGTAATATTACAAGTAAAATATGATATTGCTTGTGTTGATATTTCACCATATGTATGCTGCATACATTGTTAAGAATTTTTGGCACATTGTTTAGGGTTGATAATACCTACAAGTCTCTGTCAACAAATAAAAAACTATAAATCTGAATTAGATTGCACAAAGAAATAAACATCTGGCAATGTCTAGCCACCCTGTAACATTCCAGTACCATTGCAAAGTAAGCAACTAAATGTACAAAAAAGTGAGCTTAATGATTTACAAATAATATCAATCATAGCCAAAGCTGTACTAGAATAGCTCATTGATTATAACAGTAATGAGGTACTTCTGTGTACTTGAGTAAAAACCAAGAAAAACTACATAAGAACATAAGAAATAAAAGCAGCGGTAGGCTATACCTATTGTGCCTCTTCTGCCATTCAATAAGATCTCTGTTGATCCTTTGGCTTCATGCCACTTTCCTGCACCAATCCGTGTCCCTTGATTTCATTAATAGCTAAAAATACATCAGTCTCCATCATGAATGCATTCAGCAACTGAGCCTCCACAGCTCACTTGGGTGGATAATTCCAAATATTCACTGGGTGAAGACATTTCTTCTCAACTCAGTTCTGAATGGCCAATCCCTAATTTTGAGACTTTGACCATTGACTTTAGACACCAGCCTGGGAAACATCTACTCTGTCAAGCACTGTAAGAATTTTGTTTGCTTCAATGAAATCCTCTCCAGTTCTACTAAACTCAAGAGAGAAAAGGCATAGTCTCCTCAATTTTTCCTCATATGACGGGAGGGCTATCCCAAGAATCAATCTGATGAATCTTTATTGCACTCCTCTTTTTACAAGTAGACCCTTGAGACAAAAGCTGGACACAAAATTCCAGATGACATCTCAGGAGGACCCAATATTATTGGAGCAGGTTTCTGCTCTTGAACTCAAATTCTCCTGCAACTAAGTCCAACATAGAGTTTGCCTTCCTGACTGTAAGCTACAACTGCATCTTAACTTTCAGTGATGCATGTTTTTCTTTTAACATGCACTTAACATTTTTTTAATTAATTAAATTTTCATTTAACATGCATGTCTTTCTGAACAATGCCTTTTGATCTCTCTTGTCGTACATAAAGAACCCTGAGCCTGGATTGGATAATATCCTGTCACTGAACATTATCAACATAGCTGGAACATTAGAGTTTCACATCATAGAGCTTTGCTGCCAAGGGTTTCATTTCCAATAAATATGAAAATTGAACACTGAGACCCAAGCTAACTTAATAGAAGAGGAAGTATGTGAAATATTTGAAGAACACTCATGAGAAATTCCACTCTTACAGTAAGCCTAAACTAAGTGTCTGTATTGAAGAAAAGCACAGAATTAGCTTAGCTCTAGATATGAGGCTGATAAATCCCTGCGACTATAAGAGAACACTGTAGCGACTCACCGCACCGGCATCGAACTGGCTCCTGACATCACGACGTCGTCGGAGGCCCCGATCCAAGATGGCGCAGGGCCCTCCTTCTTCCCCAGCGTTGGGCTGGGAAAGCCCTCGCGCAGGAAGGTCAGGTGACCCGCGCGTGACGTCAGCGCGGGAAGTTTTCAGATATTAAAGGCGTACCGCGCCCCTGTCGGCATTCACCTCTGATTTCGAAACCAGCGACTCTGTGTCTTCATTTCATAGTGTGTAGCTAGCCGCTACAACACAACTATCATAAACCCTTTAGCAGTGAGCCAGAAACATGGCGGTTCCAGCAACATTTCAGAAAAACTGCTACTGTGAAAATAATGAAGGCTTTTGAATTTGAATTCTGAATTTAATTTTCAAGGCTAAGAAATTTAAATAATAGTCGATGGGTTAGGGAGGGAGAACATGGTACTTTGTTCGTAAAAGCTACAAATTAAAGGCAATTAGAGAGAGAGAGAACAGACAAAGGAATGTAATAGTTGCAAAATTCAAGGATACAGATCAGGTTGAGCCAATATCACAGATGCTTGACCTTGCCCATTTTGAATCAGATAGAGAAAATGAGTTAC
Organism: Pristis pectinata; assembly: GCF_009764475.1. Taxonomy (NCBI): domain Eukaryota; kingdom Metazoa; phylum Chordata; class Chondrichthyes; order Rhinopristiformes; family Pristidae; genus Pristis; species Pristis pectinata. The sequence continues at coordinate 58,541,071 of NC_067413.1, forward strand.
CTGAAGTTGCAAAATTCAATATTGAGTCTGGAAGGCTGCAGCATGCCCAGACAAAATAGCCTATCTTGTAGGAGGCCACAGACAGATAGATCACGGTGGAGAGGCATGGAGAATTAAAGTGGCAAGCAAAAGGAAGCTCAGGGTTTCTCCTGTTCACTGAATACAGGTACTCTGTAAAGTGGTCACCCAATCTGGGTTTGGTTTCTCCATGGTGCATGAGACAAATACAATCCATGTGATTGGAAGAAGTACAAGTGAATCATTGCTTCACCTGGAAACACTACTTGGATCCCTGGATGACGGGAAGCAGTGAAAGGACAAGCCTTGCTTCTCCTGTGATTGCATAGGAAATTGCTGTAAGAAGGAGGGTGGTTGATGGATATTGGAGCAGGGAGATCGAAAGGGAATGGTCCCTTCAAAATGATGAAATGGCAGGGAAGGGAAAAATGTGTGTGGTGGTGGAACCTCATTAACGATGGAAATTGTAACAAATGTTTCACTGAGTGTGGAGGCTAGTGGGGTGGAAGGTGAGGAACAGGGGACTATCCTTGCTCCATCAAGGAGAGGAGTTGAGAGCAGAGGTGCAGCAAATAAATGATGCGGTTAAGGACTCTCATAACGCTGGTGGAAGGGAAGCCAACTCAGAGACACATACATGGAAATATATCCTGCACTTGTGCCACAACTTCATTTCACTGGCCCTTATAGAGCAGCATGGTAAAATTCACACTGACACAATAATTAATAACTTGTCCCTCTGTGGGAGGAAACACCAACTTCTCATTAATCGCTATGCCTGAAAATAGTCAAAAATCTGCTCCAATGATTTCATCAGTATTATTATATGTATGATTCACAGATTTTTTTCCCCGTCTCTAACCTGTTCCCCAGTTTTTCAATCTCTCCATTTCATAGAGGTATTCCACCCTGACTGGATGAAAGTTCAGGGACAGCATCCCCTGCACATAATACTTATGGGGATATTCCTTTTAGATCTTTTTACACACGGTTATAATTGTAATTTGCATCTGTTAGTTCAGTCTCTGCTTTGGATGTGGATTCAAAGCTATGGGTAGTGATCTCTGACCTGCCATGGCCTCAGAATTCCTATCAAAAGCAAACTTACAGAGAAGCATTGTGGCAACAGGTGCAAACTATAGTCAAGATCAGCAGTGAGAAAATCATCGTGGAATGGGAACAAATCAGCTGACATATTGTAAAACCAGTGATTACCCAACCCAAAAGATTAAACAGTAGACAGGTTTATGCACAATGCCTATGTACCTTCTAAATTAAACAACCTTTCCCTACAATCACCATGACTGATACTGAAGGCACATTGTTGAAACCCAAATTATAGGTAAAATTTTCTAATTGATTTAAAGTTGAAGTATATTTAATGGTGGCGTTTTATGAAATTAAGTAAATTATTATCAAAGCAAGATACCTGCAGCTTTAATAATGATTGCTATAATAGAGATTAGCTTGACTTTGTGCATAACAAAGATAAGGAAAGTCAAATAAACTCCTGTACTATTTTTGACCTTATCATACATACAACAAAGGAATCAATTTAATTGTAAGGCACATTAAAATAAAATTTATGTTACTGGGCCAGTAATCTGGAATATAAATAAATACACAATAGAAATTCATCCACAGTGGGAAGTACTAAGTGCACTGTGTGGTGGCACAAGAATGTTGTATTTTGCCTTTGAAATTCATTTCATTGAATCTGAGGATGAATTTCTTGGCAGAATTGAAGTCCCAACATAGCTATTTATGAATTTGGATTCAGTTCTTTAAATAAATCTGGAATAAAGATACTTGCATCAGTAGCATTGACGATAGTCTTAAAAATCCATTTGATTCATTTAGGAAAGGAAACCTGTTGTTCCTAACTGGTCTGGTCAAAATGTGACTCTAAATCCACACTTCTGAAAGGACGTAGCAAGCCACTAGTAAAAAGACAAGGGTAACATCCAGATTTGGGCCAATAAGCTGCAAGTTTTGTGAAACTAGAGTGAAAGGTAATAACCATCTCCATCAAAGGAGAATCTAAAGACCTCTACTTGACATTCAATACTGTTAACATTATCAAATCCCCCACCATCAAAATCTTGTTGGGAAAGATAGAGAGGAAAGGGAGGTCACCATTATATTGTTGGGGGTGGTGGGGGGGGGGGGGAAACAGAGGAAGGAGAGCATTGAAGCATTGATAGCACAGGAATAAAGGCACATTTAAAATATTAAAGGGGACATGCTCTGGTTCATTTGCCAGCACTGGGCTATGGCCTGTTCTAATATGTCTCCTTTAATCCATGTAGTTGTAAAGAAGGCAGTGCAAAGAAAGCATGATTGTTCCTGAAGTGACCAACAATGGTTGCTCCTTGGTTAGATGTGACCTGTCTTCCTGGGCAAAGGACTGTTGCACAATGAATGATTTCATTGTATGTGCACCCATCATCGTGTAAGGATAGTAGATAACTAGAAGGGTGCGGTCAAATTTCCGGAATGGCACAATTCAACTTGGAAATAACCACACCTGCATTTCAGTATCTAAGTAAGCGATCTAGAGTTAGGTAGCATTAAGAAAAAAACCATGTTACTGAATTGCAGTTATTATCACTGAACTTCATTTTATTTCTCCACGATTCATAATATTACCCTGCTTAATCTATGCTGTGCACTCTCTGACTTTAATCTCCTTTCTGAAATGAGGTCCCAAAGTTACAATGGCCAAAGTAAATAGAAAAGCTGTAAATGGCATTTCACTGTTCTCTGGCAGTCTACGAGTGGGACAAAGGAATACCTTGGTTTAACTTACTTATTACAACACAAAAGAAAGCCACTTTTCCCATTGGCCTCATGCTGCATCTTAACAGACCATTCCCATTAGTACCAACCCCCCTCCTTATTTTCCAAAAATCCTACAACTTATTCTCCCTCACATCCCATCAACTCCCCTTTAGTTCTTTTTGCTAATTACCTACAATAAAGGGTAATTTACAGTAGTAGGGTGGAACCTGGTGAATCCCAGGGGAATCCCATGCAGTCACCAGGAAAACATACAAACTCCACACAAACAATATTCAGGCTCAGAAGCAAACCAGGGTTCCTGGAGCTGTGAGGCAGCAGCATGAACAGCTTCACCACCAGGCCACCCAATTTAAAATGATAGCCTGTCAACCAAAGGAAATAGAATTCCTTGTTCGGTTTATTAAATGACTTTAATAATTTTGTTAAAACATCACTTAGTTTTCTCTACTCTGATGGAAGTAGTCTGAATATCCAAAGTCTTCCCTATAATTATAGTTTCTTATTCATGATATTACCTTGCTTAATCTAAACTGTGCACTCTCTATGACTTTAATCTCCTTTCTGAAATGAAGTGCCCAAAAATACACACAATACTTCAATGTAGTCTATCAAAAGCATTGAATAAAATTATCAATTCTTCTTTACTCATGTGATGTCTGGCCTCATTCATAAAATTCAAAATGTTTTGTTTCATTAATGACTTCACGTTAATATGCTGCCTTTTTTCTGTTGATTTGGCTCTGGGGTTTCAAAACAGGTTTGGCCATTGATCACCATATTCAAAGCTATTTTAAGCAGACAACCAGGCACTTGAAAGTTACAGCTGGCATTTTGGCAGCCAGTGCTGTTCTGGAGGGGTGATGGGTGGATAAAATTGGGAATAGACAATTGTTTTTGGAAATAAATTGTATGCCCAAAACACTATTTGGACTAATTTCACTTCATTTACAGAGCATTCTCATCTCCAGTACGGAAAATGCCTTTAGAAACCCAAAAACTTGTTCATTGTGTCCAGGTTATTCTTAGTATGGTAAAAACTAAGTTTTAATTTTAAGTTGGCAGCCACGAAAACTTGATGCTAATGATTGTTAAAAAGCACTATATCTGATGCATTATACAGACAACATAATTATGACAAATACAGGTTTCTTGGATGTTCCTTATATCTTTATACTCCACCAACTATGCAATTAGAATCAGTAATAGACTAAATTGCCATGTTTTACAACCATATAATTTTATAGATAAGGTAATGCAGTATTTTAAGTCCCATTGGCTTGCTCTGAGAAAATTCAATTTCAGCTCAGAGCTGGGCTTTTCACAGCATGAGTCATCTGACCAGTGTTCATCTTCTATCAAAAAGAAACTGTGCCAAATCAAAATGCCCACTCCCTTTATTCCACATTCATGCACTTTAAATTATATGGATCAGCATCTTCAGAAGATGAGACCAATTGTCACAAGATCCAAACAGCACTGCAATAACAAACTGTGTGAACTTGGTTGATGACACTGACTTCCTCTGTGAATGTGCCCAATTTGTAATTACTGGCAATGTTCAACGTTTAAAAGGGAAGGCCAGGGAATGCCAATTCTCACTGTAGCACAAGCATAAGTTTGTCAGTGCACTGAATTATAGCTGATAAAGTTTATGCAGAGATGTTTACTAGTTTTACTTCATTTTGCCTACCAGTCTTGTATTTCGTTATTGACTTTGTATTCAAAAGTCAAGCTTGTAGTCAAGTAACCTTTATACTGTCATTTAGTATAAAATCATTCACCAAGGTCTGTCAGCGCGTTTTTATCTAATTCATAAGGATACACACTGGTAAGTTTTTGGAGTAAAGAAACATTACTTACATGGCTGAGTCAGTAATATGAGCTTCATTTAACTATTGCAAATGTGCTCATTTCTTGTGGTCACCAAACAAACCTGAAAAGTTGACGCTGGCCAAGACAAATGCCTATGTAGATTGGGTGTGGTTCTCTTCCTTGCTAAATTGCTTACTGTTATGCCTATTTCATACTTGACATTGTTGAATTTAGAGCTCTCTATTATCAAAGCAAATCTTTATTTCACTAGATGTGTGTGCATTACTCCTTACTAAGTTTAAAAAGTAATATCATTGCTTAAAATGCCAATGAATTTGTGATAGAAATAAGGAAATTCAAACCACAGGGTTATATTGTAAACAGCTCTTGAGCAGATTCGAAGTAGCAATGCAAGCACGTTATATCCCTAGTTTCCTCCTATTTCCCACCTACATGGTGCCTTTTGCTAACACCTTCCACGAAAACAGTGCCAGTTTTCTCATGTAATCTGATGACACTCAGCTCAATTTCATCAGTACCTCCCTGACACTACTTCTAGGTTGTCAGACTGCAATTTGACTTTTCGCACCAGATAACCAGAAAGCTTTTCCAGCTAATTATTGTGAAGATCAAAGAGGTTGTTCGCAGTTACTCTCACAACCTCCGTTCCCTAAGCAAAGATTTGTTGATTAACTCCAAATTTAATCACTCATCATTGGCAACTATGGCCGCACTGTCAAAATTCTAAGATCTGTATTTCTCTCCCTAAAACTCTTCACCTTTCTACCTCATTCTTTTTCTAAAGTAATTAATTAGAAACTATTTCATCAACCTGAGCATCTTTTGGTCATCTGCCCTATTTATATCTTGTATCCCAATGTAAAATTTTATATATCTCTCCCATGAAATATCTTAAATCATTTTGCTATTTAAAGACTGTTTACATATGCAACTTGTTGCAATAGTCATATAACGATTTTTCTGCATCAGAGGGGTGGTGCACTATAAGTTTTAGCAAAGAAAATTGGGGATTTTCCTGAGTGCATTATTGTCAACAAGAGAGACTGCTTGGCAGACAAGATCAGAAGTGTTGGCTTTTTCCTACAACAGTGCATATTAACAAAGTATAGGGCTCTTTTCCTACCACATAATTACCAGTCACCATAGGTGATGTCTGCCAGGTTGATCATATATATATCCAGGAACAAATGCAAGTTCCACAAGAGATAATATCTACATAATTTTCCTTTGAAATGAATGCATTAATAGGATATTGAACCTTGACTATTGATGGATTCCCCAAGATACGAGGGTATTGTAGTCAGCATCTAAGGGCATATCAGTGCTTCTCAAATCAAATTTACATTGTGTTAATTCACTTAATTATCAGATGCAGAGAAGAGAAAATGCTAGGCCAATAGATTATTTGAGTATAGGAATGGCATGGAAAAGAGGGAGGGAAATGTGTGGAGGGAAGAAAGGGAATGGGAAAGACATTGTCACCATAGAAGAGGAGGGATAAATAAAAGGAGAAATGGGCGAAAGGTCTGAAAAAACAAAATGCCATAGGATCTGGAATAGCATGAAATTGGAGGTTTTGCTTGAGGATGACTCCATTTTATCAATGAGATTTTATTATTTTCTCAATAAAGGGCAGAATTATTTCCTCCACAGTAGGCTGAATACCCATTTTTCCTCCCAGCTCTTTGTGCAGATAAGGTAGCCCACATGTTTATGCAATTGGTGGCCCATATGTTGTGCTATCTAGAGGCTCATATGCTGTGCTCATTTGTTTTGTTATTTGAGGACCCATGTGATATAGTGCTTGGGGCTTGATTTCAAGATTTAATTAGTTCACCACTGATGGCTTAGTGCAGATGGGCAAGAAGGTCAGCAATGGGCTGAAGAGCCCATTTCTGTGCTGTACAACTCTATGACTCTGCCTTCAACTGCCTCGACCTTAAGCTCTGCAGTTCACTTCCTAAAACTTTTCTCCCCACTCCTCTCTCCTTAAAACTTTCATATCTGACCGCACCTGTGATCAAGTGTCTGAAGACCTTTTTCTGTGGTTTGGTGTCAAATATTGTTTGATAATTCTTCTCTGAGGTGCCTTGTGACATTTTGCTATGGGATTGAAATTTATCATGGCTGTGGTTGCTAAGTCTCCAGCCAAAAACAGTCAGAAACTGTACTGGCTCAATCAGACAAATGTGGCTGCTACTGCAGTAAGTACTCTATGATAACTGTCTTGGCTCCTGACTTCCTAAATCTGTAAGTCAAGACCATGATGGAATACATTCTTTGCTGGTTGTGAGCAGCTCTAACAACACAAAATGCCAACTAATAAGTACATTTCTCTCAGGTTATTTTACTCAAGACAATCCTTTACTTAGGAAATATTGAAAAATATATTGATATACAATACCGAGTTCTTTAGCAGTCAAGAAAATCAATTAGGAACAAGACTCCCGATTAAATTAAACCTGTGCAATGATGCCAGTAACAAAAACCTCTAAACTTTGCTTAATGGAGAGAGGAAAGCCATGATCACCTTCTCAGAATCATTCATAGAGATCTCTCGGGTACTAAGGTTTATCTAATTCAGGGTGAATTATATAAATGGTTTACTTAAAACAGCTTTGACCAGAAACAAAGAAAAGCAACATAATTTAGACACATATTGAAAAGGCTGTTTAGATTATTTGAATACTTCTCATCATTATTGTCTACAGAGCTTAGCTGGGAGTTCAAGAAACTGGTCAGCCTCAATGCTGTGTGAGCTGTCAATCCTAAAGGATTTTAAATGGGCTGGGACCAGCCAAAGCTTTCTTGGCCCCACAAATATGATAGTTAAAAAGAAACCTGCTGTTTTCTGAATGGTCTGCAGCAATTACCTGAAACAGTCAAAGGGACTGCGGGTCCCTCATTCTATTTTTACCATCAAGCCGGCAGACCAACCCTTGGTTCAATAAAGATTATAAAGGGCATTCCAGGAGCAGCTGCTAAAAATGAGGCACCAGCCTGGTGAGGCTGCAACACATGACGAAATGCGTGCTTAACAGCATGGGCAACGTGTAATAGAGCTAAGACATCCCACAATTCACAGATCAGATCAAAGCCGGCAGTCCTGTTAAATTTAGTCATGAATGGTGGTGGAAAATTCAACAGCTAATAGAGAGAGGAAGCTCAAAGAACATCTTCAACAATAACAGGAGCCTATATATGAGTGTCAAAGACGAGGGTAAAGCATATTCTATAAAAATGGATGCTCCAGCTCAACTCCCCCACCATCATAGCCATTGTTTAATGAGTCTGATGCATTCTAAGATATTCCTGAACAGTTATTACACTGGCAGTCATGAGTCAATGTAGAAAATTGCCTGGCTATGTCCTGTCCACAAAAACCAGACAAATTCAATCCAGCTAATTACAATCCAATAAGTCTATTGTTAATCATCCTCAACATGGTGGGAGGTCCCATCGACATTGCTATTGTTAGATATTTATCTGTAGCTTGCTCACTGAAGTGTAGTTTGTGTTTCACCAGGACTCTTCAGATCCAGATCATAGAATCCTAGAAGTTAGCGGCACAGAGGCAATCATTGGTCTTTCTTGTCCATTCTGGACAGGTGGGTATTCTGGCTGCCATTCTTAGAATGTTGCCATGATGGGAGGAACTAGAGTGTCAGCATAAAGAGCTCAGTAAGTAATCCAATACTGTTTTGTGGCACCTATCAATCTTATTTATACTAAGTAGGTGCTCTGAAAATTGCTCCTCTGTAGGTTTATGAGTGCGAATCACTGTCTGAAGGTGATTGTATAATCATATTCCAAAGTAAAGAAGGGTAGCAATTTAATTGTGTTATGATTCAACAAAAAATTACTGCATAGTGGGGCAAACTAATGAGCTGGCTCTGGCAATTAGCACACTAAAATTATAGTGCTCTTGATTTTAAGGTCATCATAATTTGATATGTGGGTAATAAGCAGTTGCAAATCAACTGTGCTTTATTATTCAATCAGCAATTCCTTGAAATTAGTATTGTTAGAAATGAGCAGAACTATTCTCCATTTATCCTGAGATTTTGTCTTTTGATAAAGATCATTATTCAAAATTAAAGTCATACAGGACAGAGAAAGACCATTTCACACACAGAGTCCGTGCCAACCATCAAACAGCCATTTATACCAATCCCATTTTATTCTCCCCACATTCCCACCAACACTCTACAGATTCTACCACTTATCAACACATTTGGCTAATTAACCTACTAACCTGCACATGGGATGTGGGAAGAAATCCTAACCTCTGGAAGAAGCCTTGTAATCACAGGAGAACATGCAAACCCCACACAGACAGCACTCAAGGTTAGGATCAGACCCAGATTACTTCAGCTATGAGGCAGTGGCTCCACAAGCAGCGTAAATATCCTGCTCAAATTTTCTTGTAATTTTAGATTTTTGGATTTAAAAGACTGCTTAACCTGTTGTTACAGATGAGGTTACTATTTTGTGAGTGTCCCTTTAAGACATAGCACAGTAGTGTGTGTGTGGCGTGATTACGACAACAACAGGAGATAAGGACGTGCTGACGTTTTGGTTCAGTCAGAAAAGAGAGAGAGGGAGAGAGACACCCTGCCTGCTGGTCTTTGTATTGATGGATGAAAGACAATAACTGTGTCTGTCACTACAATCCACGTATGCATTTTTGGAATAATCCAGTGGAGTCCACTTTGTCGTTAACCTGTAAAGGGAAACAGGTATTTCTGTGGATGGCCACGTCTCGAATGCCTCTCAGGGTGGCAGATACTTCAGAACAAAGCAGTGAAGATCATCAGTGACTGAGGTGTCGTATGGGTTCCATCGTGGAACATTTGGATTTCGTAATGTCTCCATTCTCTCTCTACATTTTCTCTTCAGTTAGCGGTGGTTTTGCAGAAGCTTTTACTCACGTTTCACCTTATGGCTTGCTGAACTGAACTTTGAGAACCATTCCTGGACTTGGAGTTTGGGAATTTGCCACACACACATACACTTCGGGTTTAGTTTTGGGGTTAATGTTTAAGATCTAACATTTTTACTTCTAACATTTTTACTTTTATTTTTCTTATTATCATAAGTAGTTATTAATAAAATAGTTTCTAACACTTATACATGACTCAGTGTGTTTCTTTTGTTGCTGGTACGTAACACTGTGTAATCAATGCTTTAAATAATAAACTAAATACTCACTTTCTTTGTTTTGTCCATTGCTTTTAATATAGAAATATTCAAATTTTCTAGAGCTGCCAAGACATTTTCATATTCTCCTAAATGTTGAGAAAAGAACTCTGAAAAAGAAACATAATTTTCCTTTAGATAATAAGCCAGCATACTTGTATTTCCAGCCTTCCTCTGTGTAAAAATCCACTTATCTGTTCCCATTTAAATAATTTCATAAGCATCAAAGCATTTATACCTCAAAAGAAAACATGGTTGCCCAATAATTTCATAAAGCCACCTGCATTTGAAGTACCCATGATTCAATTTGCTCTGCTATTTCTTTAGTTATTTATATATGTTTGTAAGCGAAATGAGAAGACAGTATTGTCTCAAACAAATTTCTTATCATTATTAGGATTCAGCAGCAATAAGTGTCATCTTTTACTTTTCTAAATTTGGTGAAATAAGTGTTCTGTTCCATATTGTCGGTTAATGCCAAATTATTGTAAATGTTGCATTCTACTACAGAAAAGAAATTGAGGACCAGAAATTCATGTGACAATACCATTGGTGTAGTTTCCAAGATGCTGCTATTACAAACATTAAAAGTCATTTCACCAACCAATCCTCCTGCTTCCACAGAGTGGAGGAAATCCACTCTACCTTGAGACAATCCAAACTCATTTAACTTCTGAAGAAAATCTCTGCATGTTTCTTCCTACCTAATGGTAAATTAGGGTAGACACTGGATACCTCGAAGATTTTTCATCCTGATTAGTAAGTCATTTTTTTTATCCACAATTCATTTTTCCATTGCTCTCTCAACCATCTTAGAATGTGCAGGTTCTACTTTATAATGACAACAGATTTAAACATAGTCCTGGATTTTGTCGTTGATTAACTGTTATATTCATACTTTACAACTGTGTTGTGCTTTTAAAATAGAGCAAAATGTTTTGAAATGTGTTGAGGTGGTGAAAGAAATTATTTGTACTCTCTATGTTGAAGCTCAGGCCTTTTGTATATAACAATAAACAATCATCCTAATACTTACTCCTGGGTCACTCACTGGAGATATCTCTGATAAGAAAATCATCTGCTTACCACTACACTCTTCCTTATCCTTGTTCCAATTTTGGATCCAAGTTACCAGTGTCCCATTAATATCATTTACCTCTATTGTCTGAATGAGACCGTTATTTGGTACTTAACTGATTAAATTCGAAAGACTCTGAATATATCTGTTAAACTACCTGTCGCAGAACAACTGGGTCCATATCTTTCAATAATAATCGTAAGATGGTCTCCAATAATAACATTATCAAAGAAGTAATTCGGTGGTCATACAGTATTTGCTCTTAGTGAAACAGCATGGCTATCCTTTATTAATCCATTCTTCTTCAAGTGGCCTTAATTATATTTTCTAATAGTTTTGGCACCACGGGTATTGGACTAATTAGCCTATAGATACTGGGGTTATCATCCTCCATGTTCTTGAACAGAAGTAAGACAAAGTTCTTCATTTTCCTGGCACCACTCCTGTCTACAAGGAAGATTGAAAGACCTTTCTCCATCTCCATCCAATGTTTCTTCAGCAACCTTGATTGCTTTATATATGGACCAAGTGATTGTTCAAACTTCAAATGAAGCCATCCCATTTATCACTTCCTCTCTACATATTTTAATGTGATCCAATATCTCCACATTTCACTTCTTTCACCCACTGCCAGTTCATTAACACTAAGGGAGTTGCTTTTTTGTGGGATCTTGAAACTGCCTGGTATTTTTCCCTCATAACGACAATATTTCAAAAGTATTTCATTTGCTGTGTACTTTTCCCTCATAATGACAATATTTCAAAAGTATTTCATGCAACTTTCCCTTTTTCTTTACTTCTACCCTTTCTATGCTCAGAACACCCCAAAATATTTCACAGCCAATCAATTGCTTGTGTGGCAGAAACAGGCAATGTGCACATTCAAAGACAGCACAAACAGGAATGGGATAAATATTACAGAGTATCACTGGTATTGTTTGAAGAATAAAAGTTCAAATAGAATCTTGAGTGCTGTTACAGATGTCAGAACAGGTGGGCTGTCTTCAGTTTAATATTGCACAAAAGACTGCACCTTCAGCAGTGTAGTCATCCCTTAGTACTACATTGAAGAATTAACTAGCTCATATGCCCTTGAATGTGTAATGGATCTTGAGATGAGAATCCGAACATTGATCTAAAGACATACGCTTATTGTTCTTAAATTGGGAAAACTTGCAATGGTATTTCTTGGGAGACCCAACAAGAGCAGACAACTTAGAAATTAAGTTGCCCACAAAAACTGAAGAGATCTAGCTGAAAGCCTTTTAAGCAGATGAAGAAAAAAAACTTCATAATTGACATGTTGTTTTTAAAAAATATATAAATTGAAAAAAATGGACCCAATTGTGCTGGAAAAGTATGCTCAGAATCCCAATATAGAAAATAAACATCAATTATACACCAACAAAATATTGCCCACAGTGAAGAGGCATGTAAATATTTCATACCTTCAGTTCTGTCACAACTCTCTTATAAATCAGTAGTCCAGTTCTGTACTACTTATGCAAGGATACCTCCCCAGAGGTTGAATGGATTGGTTTTAAATTTAATTGTGGCTTTTAGTTAGGAAAAATGTATTTTAAGATCCCATACCTCTCCATGGGGGGAACAAAATATTTAAAATATTCAAGATTGTGCATTACTGGCAAAAATAAACCATACATTGCCTTGAAACACTGTGTTATCTTTAATTGTGTTTTACTTGTTGCTCCACTGAATACAGCACATGGTGAAAAAAAATCACCACTTACCACATATTTCTTCAATATTGAGGTTGCTTAAATAGAAAGAAAATAGAAACAAAGATTGTATTAGCATTATATCCAACAATTGCTACATTTTACATTGCTATTTTTACATACAAATCATCTTTGATGATGAAAAGAACTATTCAATATTTATTCTATGGCCCTGTGCCTCACACAGTATTGCTAGATTTCCACTAAAAAGCTCCCTAAAAATATATTTCTGAATTATTAACAAATTAGATTGCAGTCCTTTTAATATAAAATATTTTCAGTGAGAGTCTTATTGACATTACTTTTCTTATACAACTGAGACATAAATTTGGATTATATAATTCTTTCAAAGAGTACAGCGAATAATCATTGTTAAATATAATGTAATGGGAATTAAGAAATCAAAATGAAGTTTAGGAAGACAGCATCAAAAAGTAAAAGTTTGAAGAAATTGCTTGTCAAAGCTGTTGATGATTCATTACTACATATGTCATTTCATTCAGTTAAGGGTGAATTTTTTGGTTTGTCAAATTGTTGTATATTCATGACAACAGCATTAATGTTTTCTGAACCACATTATCCTGATTCTCTAAACCAAATTATTTTTATATTCATTCAAGAAAAAAAAATCTCCTATGGGAGCTATCATTATCATTGTGTTTCATACCAGGAATCAATCTAGTGAACTTTCCCTGCACAGCTTCCAAGGCAAGCATATCTTTCCTTAAGTAACAAGAAAATATCCTTCCAAACTGCATACACTTTGAGTGTGGTCTCAACCTGTAAAGTTACAGCAAAACTTCCCTACTTTCTTAATCTATCCCCCTAGCATTAAAGGTCAACACTGTATTTGCCTTCCGAATTACTTACTGTACAAGTATGCTCATCTTTTGGATATCTTTGACAAGGACACCCAAAATCTACTTAAACATCAACATTCATTAGTGTCTCTATTATTTAAGTGAGATTCTTCATTTCTATTCTTCCTAAAGTGGACAATCTAATATTGCCCCACATCATACTCAAATGGCCATCTTTTTGCACAGTCACAAAGACTATCTGTATATCTGTGCAGAATTCATGGATTCTCCTCATAACTTTTTTTCTCACCTATCTACTCATTGCTAACAAGCTTGGATGCAATAAGCTCATTCTTCTCATCTAACACACAAGTATAAATTGTAAATAACTGAGGCACCAGCACTGATCGTCATGGCACCCTGCTAATTACAGCTTGCCAAACTAGAAATGACCCACTTATAGAACCATAGAACAATACAGCACAATACAGGCCCTTCGGCCCACCATGTTGTGCCGACCTTTAAACTTCGCTTAAGACTATCTAACCCCTTCCTCCCACATATCCTTCTATTTTAAATTCCTCCATATGCTTATCTAACAATCTCTTGAACTTGACCAACGTATCAGCCTCCACCACCACCCCAGGCAGTGCATTCCATGCCCCAACCACTCTCTGGGTAAAAAACCTTCCTCTGATATCTCCCTTGAACTTCCCACCCATTACTTTAAAGCCATGCCCTCTTGTATTGAGCATTGGTGTCCTGGGAAGGAGGCACTGGCTGTCCACTCTATCTATTCTGCTTAATATTTTGTATACCTCTATCATGTCTCCCCTCATCCTCCTTCTCTCCAATGAGTAAAGCCCTAGCTCCTTTAGTCTCTCCTCATAATCCATACTCTCTAAACCAGGCAGCATCCTGGTAAATCTCCTTTGCATCCTTTCTAACGCCTCCACGTCCTTCCTATAATGAGGTGACCAGAACTGGACACAGTACTCCAAGTGTGGTCCAACCAGAGTTTTGTAGAGCTGCATCATTACCTCGTGGCTCTTAAATTCGATCCCACGACTTATGAAAGCTAACATCCCATAAGCTTTCTTAACTAACCTATCCACAACTTTCAGTGACCTGTGGATATGAACCCCCAGATCCCTCTGCTCCTCCACACTGCCCAGAATCCTGCCATTAACCTTGTACTCTGCCTTGGAGTTTGTCCTTCCAAAGTGTACGACCTCATACTTCTCCAGATTGAACTCCATCTGCCACTTCTCAGCCCAACTCTGCAACCTATCAATATCCCTCTGTAAGCTTCGACAGCCCTCCACACTATCCACAACACCACCAACCTTTGTGTCGTGTGCAAACTTGCTAACCCACCCTTCTACCCCCTCATCCAAGTCATTAATAAATACAAAAAGTAAGGTCCCAGAACCGATCCCTGTAGGACACCACTAGTCACAACCCTCCAATCTGAATGCACTCCCTCCACCACAACCCTCTGCTTTCTGCAGGCAAGGCAATTCTGAATCCACACAGCTAAGCCTCCCTGGATGCCTTGCCCTCTGACCTTCTGAAGAAGCTTACCATGTGGAACCTTGTCAAACGCTTTACTAAACTCCATGTAGACCACATCTACTGCACTACCCTCATCAATCTTCCTGGTCATCTCCTCAAAGAACCCTCTCAGGCTCGTGAGGCAAGATCTTCCCTTCACAAAACCATGCTGGCTGTCCCTAATCAGTCCATGATTCTCTTAAATGCTCATAGATCCTATCTCTTTGAATCCAAAAGCTTGCCCACCACAGACGTAAGGCTCACTGGTCTGTAATTCCCTGGACTATCTCTACTACCTTTTTTGAATAAGGGGATAACATTCGCCACCCTCCAATCCTCCGGTACCATTCCCGTGGACAATGAGGACTCAAAGATCCTAGCCAACGGTTCAGCAATCTCCTCCCTTGCCTCACGAAGCAGCCTGGGGAATAGTCCATCAGGGCCCAGGGACTTATCTGTCCTAATATTTTCTAACAGCTTCAACACATTCTCTCTTGATATCTACATGCTCTAGAACATTAACCTTACCAACACTGTCCTCAGCATCATCAAGACCCCTCTCCTTGGTGAATACTGAGGAGAAGTATTCATTGAGAACCTCACCCACTTCCACAGCTTCCAGGCGCATCTTCCCACCTTTGTCTCTAATCGGACCTACCTTTACCCTCGTCATCCTTCTGCTCTTCACGTATGAGAAAAAAGCCTTGGGATTCTCCTTAACCCTACTTGCCAAAGCCTTTTCATGTGCCCTTCTTGCTCTCCTCAGCCCCTTCTTAAATTCCTTCCTTGCTACTCTATATTCCTCACGAGCCCTATCTGATCCTTGCTGCTTACACCTTATGTATGCTGCCTTCTTCCTCCTAACTAGATGTTCCACCTCTCTTGTCACCCATGGTTCCTTCACCCTGCCATTCTTTCTCTGCCTCACCGGGACAAATTTATCCCTAACATCCTGCAAGAGATCCCTGAACAACGACCACATCTCCATAGTACATTTCCCTTCAAAAATGTCATCCCAATTTACACTCTCAAGTTCTAGCCTTATAGCATCATAATTTGCCTTTCCCCATTTAAATATCTTCCCATCCTCTTTGCTCCTATCCCTGTCCATGACAATGCTAAAGGTTATGGAGCAGTGGTCGCTGTCCCCCAAATGCTCACCTACCGAGAGATCTGTCACCTGACCCGGCTCATTACCTAATACTAGATCTAATATGGCATTCCCCCTAGTCGGTCTGTCAACATTCTGTGACAGGAATCTGTCCTGGACACATTTAACAAACTCTGCCCCATCTAAACCTTTGGCACTGAGCAGGTGCCAATCAATATTTGGGAAGTTGAAGTCTCCCATGATAACAACCCTGTTATTTCTGCATCTTTCCAAAATCTGCCTCCCAATCTGCTCCTCAGTATCTCTGCTTCTACAGGGGGGCCTGTAGAATACTCCCAGTAGAGTAACTGCTCCTTTCTTGTTCCTGACTTCCAACCATACTGACTCTAGAGAGGATCCTTCTACATTATCCACCCTTTCTGCAGCTGTAATAGTATCCCTGACCAGTAACGCCACCCCTCCTCCTCTTCTTCCCCCTCCCTTCCCTTTTAAAACACTGAAAGCCAGGAATATTCCCATTTGTTTTCTGTCAGATCCTTAATCTGTGCTGAAATATTACTTTTAATATCATGAGTCACTTTTATGTGACTTTTTGAATGCTATTCAAACATCCAAATATACTACATCCATTGATTCCCTTTTTGAAACCCTGC
This sequence comes from Pristis pectinata, assembly GCF_009764475.1. Taxonomy (NCBI): domain Eukaryota; kingdom Metazoa; phylum Chordata; class Chondrichthyes; order Rhinopristiformes; family Pristidae; genus Pristis; species Pristis pectinata. Next base: position 58,557,858 of record NC_067413.1, read on the forward strand.
CAACTATGTCCTTTCAGTATACAGGAAGTCCCCAGGTTACGAACGCCCGTACTTACAAACGGCAGGAAGAAGGCGCGGAATTGGGCGCAGAACGGTTTGCCTGTCAGTGTTGACTTTTTCAGGTGGCGAACGGCTGGATCGTGGATTTCATGTGTTACAGTCTGTACCGCTATTTCAGGGCAGGGATGTTCGAGGAGTTCCAAATGATGAGGGACGCCATGAGTGGTCAGCAGCCCCCTCTCCCACTGCCCCCACACACCATCTCTCTCTATCTATCTATCCCTCTCTCTCTCTCTCCCTCTCTAACTATCTAGCACTCGCTCTCCCCGACAGGTCGTCCCCGGGTAATGACTGAGGTCCGTTTCTACAGATGTCCTTAAGTTGATTTTGTCCGTCAGTTGGAAAATACACAAAATTCACTCAATGTGGTAACTGTACTGTAATGAATGACACCAAATGCACATAAGACTGATGACAGTCTTCACATGTCCCGGCGATAACAAGTTATGCTGTATTTTAGATTGCTTTACATTATGTGTGGAATTATAATGAAACTGGAATCAAAATTCCATTTGGATCTTAATATACAGCAATAAATAACTGAAGCTTGTAGTGATTTAGGACTAATTGATGCTAGATGTGAACTGTACGTTACTGTTCCAACTTACCTTATGAACAGACTCAAAAACGGAACTCATTCGTAATCCAGGGACTTCCTGTACATGAATGCATGTGTGCCATTAAGAAATAGGTGTACATATGATACATATTGTTGATAGACTGTTGTACCAACTACTGCCTTTAGATGAGTGTTAGTTGTCTTCAATAAAGTATGCTTGTTCAGTAGCTCAATCCTGGATACTTAAAAAAACAGCAACATCATTTTTGCAACTTTTGGGAAGAGAATATTGAGTATGTTTTTTTTAAAAAACAGGGGTTTGCAGTGTTGACTGTTAAGGTGTCTGCCAGAAAAAGCTGCAGATGTGTTTGTTTTGCTGCGGGGGAGAAAGTATGGAAAGTGTTGCATTCCAAAGGCAATGAGATCCATGGGCAGGTGTCCATTACTGAAGCATCTGCAAAGGTCACCATTAGGTGAAATGCCAAAGTTACAAAGTACAGCATCAGATAAGCCACTCAGAGCATCATTTTCCAGAATAAAGGAAATTTTAAAAGATCTTAACCAATGCATCCATTATTGTGATAGCCTCTTATATTGGAGCCCAAGGATGCAGGCTACTGGGTCCAGGGGAGTTATCAGTCTTTAGCCTCATTAATTTACTTGGTTACGTTTTATCTTAGAATTATGATTATTTAAATTCCTCTCTCCCCCTTCTCCCATTGAATTGCAGAAATAGTAAACTTAAGGATAAAGAGAATTTCAGAAATTTCAGAATCCTCAGGTTTACTATTTCTGCAATGTCATAAGCCTTTTCTTTCATTCTAATACCACCTTTGATTTTTCTTTTGTTAGCCACATACAGATTCCCTTCCCTGTATTGCAAATGGGCTCTCTCTCTATTGCTGTCTCTCTAATCCACCAGGCTAGATACACGTACTTCCAAAACACTTTCTTACAAATTGAAAACTAATTTCTAAACTACTTTTCTTAATACTGCAAAACTTACTAATGTGATTACTTTAGTCCTTCCTGCTTATCTATATATGATTTTTTACAGGTAATCTTGAAGAAATGTGATTTGTTGCTTAATGAATGATTCAGCCTGCTCAGTACAATTATATGCAACACAGCTGGTCCTTTTCCTTCAGAAAAGGAGGAAAATATTAAATTCACTATGCTTATCTGCCGAGAGTCACATGAAATAAATTGATGACAGCCTATGCCATTAATTCACATGGTACAAAACCATGTCTCATTTAGCTATCTATATCTATTCTGTAAAGCCCAGGTTAGTTCCACAGACAGTGAAACTGCCATTTAGTGCAGCATTAGACACCAATCCACAGTTGCAATTTTAGACCAGCTTGACAGTGTGATGCTGGATCTCTCCAGTATTGCAATAATGTGCCATGTTTGGCAGTACACAGAACTGTCACAAAATAAAGATGATTCTCCAAGGCTCTTTCGATTTGCACTTTGACAAATAACTAAAGCAAACTTTGTAACACCACAAGATCAAAACAGGATTTGTTTCATCAATGGTAATTTATGCAGACTGAATACCAAAATAATTAAACATAATAAAAAGAACAGGGAACCACGAGGATATAATGAATGTTGATTATTCTGTCTGATCTAACAACTACATTCATTCCAATTACATATGTCAAATCATTTCTTTATCAGTGTGGCCTAATGTCAAACTGAATTGGTAACTCTAACTCATCAATACTGATCTCTTAAACTGATTAAAATCCCAGCAGTGAAGACTGCTAACTGCCAATAACACATTCACATTCATCACTGAGTTGCTGGGACAACTTTTGAAAAATTTAAGTGCCAAGCAGTTTACCGATTGCATCCAATGACCTGGTGTGATCTTATAGAACTCACTTTTCTGAAGGGAGCTTTCATTTTCTTACCAGCAGGGATTGGATTATAATTGCAACTGTGTTGACAGATAAAATGCTTTTAGAACTCACGATGCTTTTGTTCTCAAATGTATGTTCTGAGTTAAATTTCTTTCTGAAACCTTCTGTGACAAAGACAGTGAAAAAGTAATGGGTGGCATCAAAGGCATTACAAGTGACACACAGATTATGGAAAGCTGAAAGAAACAAATCAAGACTTGCAATGTTTTCTGAAAATCATGACCTCTTAAAAAATTGCTTACGAAATGGTCGATAATGCAGTTCCCACAAGATAGATTGGAAATTAATGGGAGCTCCAGAAAGAGAGGAACAATTGAATGATTCAAATATCAAGATTTTTCTTTTGTTTTTAAAAGACCATTATATGCTCAGGACACTAATCTATTCCTAACACATTTAGATTTCAGTTCCACAATTTGACTTCACATGTTACATCTACCATTTGATGAATTATTTTCATGACTCCCACTGACAGCAAAACATTGCTAATGTTATATTCGAGTAAGAGCTTGCTACCTCTTCTGACATAACTCTGTGCATTTTATTTTAAGCTAACTGACTAATGCCCTATTCTACAAAGTCTAAATGCCATGCATATTAATCAGGGACAATCTAATTAAATCTGTCATCTTTCACTTGAGCACACGTTAATACATATTGGTGTCAGAGTGTGCAATGTACAAAAACAATATCGATATTTTGGGCTTTCACCAAAGCCTATACCTGCAGATGTAATGCTGAAATTTAAAATTATGACATCAATTAACTCTTCTTCCAAACGCAAATGAGAGCATTTTAAGGACTCTTCCCAAGATTTAGTGGGCTGAATAATCAGTTCCTGCACTTTTATAGTCTATGGATGAGGAAGTTGCTTTTGGTCTCAAATGCTAAACATGTGTGAGAGTATGGAAGGCTGGTTGTAAGCATCTCCTGACAATTATTACAATGGGTCATATTTTGTGGGGAAATGTTTACAACTCTCTACATAAATATTTGCAATTTGGGATTCCCACAGAAACTATGAAATTGTGATTAGCCATTTGCTAATATTTTTCACACTGATGTCAGACTCATGAGGGATTTATGGAGTTCAACATGGGAATTTTGCTTTAAAGTTATATAGTGAACTTGCTATGAAAACCTGCACACGATTGGAGCTGTGAAGGTCTTAAGATAAGTTGTAGTTAATTTGGTATATTTTTAAAGACATTTAAAACAAATTAAACAATGTAAGCGCTCAAGTATTTTCAATTTTTTTTTAAAGGATTTAATAGCTTTAATAGATGTTCATTATATTTGATTGTCATGGACAATAATTGTGTTTTGATAACTTTGACATCTAACAAAGCCAGGTAACATGGACCACTCTCTGCGTGACTCCTTGGTCCGTTCATCCCTCCCATCCACCTCTCCCCATCCCCTGGCACTTTCCCCTACAACCGTAGGAGGTGCAATACTTGCCCCCATACCACCACCCCGGGACCTAAGCAGCCCTTCCAGGTGAGGCAGAGATTCACATGCATTTCCTACAACCTCGTTTATTGCATTTGGTGCTCTTGACGTGCCTTCCTCTACACTGGCAAGACTAGGCAACCATTTTGCAGGGCATGTGCTGCCCGTAATGGCCACCTACAGATTCAAGTTGCATGTCACTTCAACTCCCCTCCCCACAGCAACCTGTCTGTCTCCTTTCTACAACATGACTTAACTGACTACCAGAGGGTTTACTGCTGTCTTGCAGGTGAGGCTCATTTTGCCTTGCACCCCATTCCAGTTCCTGCATATGAAACAATGAGGAAACAATGCAGCAAAGAGACTGTGCCATACAGGATGGAGATGACTTCTCCTCTCAGTCTGGAGAATTCACAAAAAGGAAGTCCAATTTTTTTTTAAGGCCAGCAGTGAGCACGAGTGATTCACTCCAGACCACAATGGAACTGAATATCAAGAGATGAGTTCTGCTAGCAGCTGTTAGTCTTGCAAGTGATTGACAATGAATTTCTCCCTTTGTTTCTATAGGGGTGGAGATTAAACAAAACAAATTATCCAGGAGAAAGCATTCATACTGACATTATGTGGTGAGTAATATTGAATGCTTGGGACCACAGTAAATAATATAATATTGCTACAAACTTCAATAACATAATTAAATTTAACTTATCTTAACCTAAAACCATGCTGTGCCTTCCTGAAAATTGGTGCTTCTAATGCTCACCATGGGGGTGTAACATACTGACTGAACTGAATGTTGTTTCAACTACTGACAGATATTAAATCAATCCAATTGACATTGGTGATTCTATGTTTATTTCAAATGTTAAGAAAAGCTCTGTTAGTAATAGAATTAGTTGCATTTCCCTTCATCTACAGGTTTGGAGAAATACCGTGCAATTGATTACAATAGAAAAGAAAATAAGGTGGTCAATTCACCGAAGCCCATTTTCTGCTTCTCTTGAAGCTGAAAGTTTAGCCTGCCACATACATTACTTTCTCACTATTCTATATATTCCAGTGCCCAATATCAATGTTTGTTTTTGTTCATGGGCATCTGTGACAATGCCAGTAATTGTTGTCCATCCTTAATTATCCTTGAAATGTGGAGGCGATTAAGACTCAACCACATCTTGGGTCTGTAGTCACATACTGTATAAGCCACAGTGGATAAGGATGACAGATTTTCTTATCTTAGGGTCATTAGTAAACCAGGTGGTTTTTATGACAATCTAATAGTTTCATTGCTACAGTTATTGACACTAACTTTTATTTTAATTACAGATTTATTTATAATTAGTTCAATTCTGTCTTGCTGGGATTCAAGTTTGTGTCTCCGGATTTCTGGATAAATGGTCTAAAGACAATACTTAACCAATACACTATAGTCACAATGAATCCACAATGAAAAATGGCATTCAAAAGAATTCCCGATGAAATGTCTTCTCAAGAAAATATTGTTCCTCATCAAAAGAAAAGCAGTGCCATGGAAGGAGAAATGGCAACCCTCAGACCATGATGAGGAAACTCTAAAGTCCTTTGAAACAAAGAAAGGCTTGTCTTATGGAGCAACATTCTCAACCTCAGTACAGTATATACCAGTACTTTTGGAAAGTAGGTATTGCTTAATGGAATAAAATTTGGCAACCCAATTTGCAAGGAATCTCAAAGGGCAATATAAATTTAATGAGCTAATCTATTTTATTGAGGTAGCTGGAGGGATATATAGAAAATAGAACAGTACAGTACAGCACAGGAACAGGCCTTCTGGCCCATGATGTCTGTGCCAAAAATGATGCCGAATTAAACTAAAACTCTTCTGCCTGTACATGATCCATATTTCTCTATTCCCTGGACATTCATGTGTCTATCTAACAGCCTCTTAAACACCACTATTGGATCTGCTTTCACCACTATCTCTGGCAGCCCACTCCAGGCATCTACCACTCTCTGTGTAAAAAAAACCTGCTCCGCAAATCTTTAAACTTTTCCCCCTCACCTTAAATGCATGTCCTCTACTACTTGATGTTTCTACCCCACGAAAATGATTCTGACTGTCTCCCCTATCTATGCCTCTCATAATTTTATAAACTTCTATCAGGTCTCCCCTCAGCCTCCAACACTCCAAAGAAAACAACCCACGTTTGTCCAACCTCTCTTTATAGCTCATACCCTCTAATCCAGGCAGCATCCTGGTAAACTTCTCCTGCGCTCTTTCCATAGCTTCCACATCCTTCTTGTAATGGGGTGACCAAAACTACATTCAACACTCCAAGTGTGGCTTCACCAAATTTTATATATCTGCAACATGACTTCCTTATTCTTATACTCAATGCCCCGACCAGTGAAGGCAAGCATGCCATATGCCTTCTTTACCATCCTATCTACTTGTGTGACCACTTTCAGGAAGAAATATTGTCAGAATATTGCATGCTTTTTTCTGGAAAAGTGCAAAGGGATCTTTTACATCTTCCTGAGAGGGTAGGGAAGATCTCAATTTAGCATCCTATCCAGAAGATAGTACTTCAGCCAATGCTGCACTCCCTCAGTGCAGCACTGCATTATCAAATTAGCTTTTGTTCTAATCCCTCATTGGTCTTGAATCTGCAAGCTTCTGACTCAGAAGCAAACAACTACAAAATCAAAATACTGCTCAGGTATATCTTAAAGTCACATGTGAGAGTCAACTTTATTTTCTCCTTTGGTTAAATTTGTCCTATTGCGAGTGGCTGATGAAGTTCCCATAAGTGGGAGGGTGTCAAACAAGGAAACATGGTTACAAGATAAGGGGGCAGTCATTTCAAATGAGATGGATAGGAATTTCTTTTCACAGAGAGTGGTGAACCTCTGGAATTCTCTACCCCACAGGACTGTGGAGATGAGATCATTGGAGGTATTTAAACAGGAGGTTCATACATTTTTGGAAGATGGTGGAATTCAGGGCTATGGGTGGGGAACCAGCACTGAAAAGGAATTGCGGGCTGGGGCACATCAGCTATGATAATATTGAATGGCAAGCAGGCTTGATTGGTTGATCCTAGTCCTGTGTTCTTGTGTTCTCTGGGGTGCTGCTTATGAAAAGGTATTAAATGCAGCTCTGCATTGCTATAAATACATTTTGGTAATATTATTAATTTGTTCCATCTCTCTTGAACACTTTAGTCATCCATTAGTTGGGTACAAATAAACTCTTTTTAAAGGCTATACAAATTAATCACCTTCTATTCAGAATACTCTTAGCATCACACACTTGCAGCCAAGGTAAAATAAAAAACAAAATTCTTTCTACCCTGCCTCAAATTCAAAAAAAATATTTCCCTAATGCAGTACATTTTCCCACATTAATACATCAATAATGAAAGCAAAATACTCTTCCACTGATTAAGATCACAGCTCATGAATTACACACATGTACCCTGATAGCTGTGGAGGAGGAAGATGTATTACATCAAGTACAAGTCATTATAAAGATGTCTTGCTCTCTGGGCAATTGAACTGAACTGAATTTCATTTGAGACACCTGAAAAATAAATTGATGTGTGAAATGCCAACTGATCCCTTCGTAATGATAAATGATTATTTGTTTAAAATTGTGAAAAGTTGCATTTTCTACATTTTGTAACACTGTCAATTTATCTTATCAACTTGTAAATAAATGATAAGAGTTTTGTATTATTACAATAAGGAGAGAGGAAACAGAAATTTTCTTACTCAGTGTGATTGCTATCAATGGTACGAAACAATTCATGCATCTCCTCTGTGTTCAGGACTCCATCTGTAAAATAAGCCTTGAATTCATCAAAGGACAGCTTGCCATCATCTATAAACAAAGAAGAGATTTAGTAGTCAGAATTAACTTTAGTCGCCATCTACACCAACAGTGATATTAAAATATTTCCAAAGTAAATGTGTGCAAAAATTGGCTGGAATGAATCTGGCAAATAATGAATCAATAACATGTACCTGGTGATAATAATCCTTCAAAATGATTGTGTACAGTAATTTAAGACAGATGATTAAAGTACGATAAGTTGACCTGCTTTAAAGTAATAGCAGAGATTGCAGCCTAATGATAATTTAAATTTTGTTGTGGAATGATCCAGGAAAGATGACTGCAGTCATCCTACTTATAGAACGATAGAGCTTAGAAGGACATTCGGCCTGTCATGTGTGCTCAGGCTGCTTGACTAAGAAATCCTATTTACCCCGGAATATCAATAGCATACTAGTTATGCTACTGATCCTGAGGAAAAGTACAAATTCCACTATAACTGCTGGGTACTTAAATAAATGTAACCACATAAATCTGGAATTCTTAAAAAAGCCTGTCTCAATAATCGAAAATGTGAAACTACTGTTTTGTAAAAACCCATCTGGTTCACTAATGATTTTCAGAGAAGGAAGTCTGTGACTTAAATTTGTGCCTACCTTCTTTGCTTTGTTGGACCCGTGTACAATTCCAGACACACATTAACTGCCTCCTCAATTCAGGGGCAAATAGGAATGGCGTATATGTAAATCTTTGGGTTGCAAGTGATGTCCAGATCCCTTGAAATAATTAAGACCCTATTCCTATAATTCCCATCTTTCAGGTATTTATACAACTACCTTTTAAAACTTATTACTCAATATGCTCCCACTACCCTTTCAAATGTGAATTCCAGATCTTAGGTATTGATTGTGCAGAAGAAAAATGTCTCTCTGTGCCTCCTGATAGAAACATGCATGACGATCTCCAACAAAATGTTTTCTACTCTCAGAAGAATCCTAGCTTCTTCAGTTTCTTCATATTACTATATATCATATAGTCTTTAATCGTGGGTACCATTCTAGTAACCCTGTTATAAGCCCTTTCTAAAGTATTACCCTACTTTCTAAAGTGTTTCACCCGGAATTAGCCACAATACTCTCGTTGAGGCCTGGCCAGCATTCAATTAAGATTTAGCATAGCTTCCTTATTTTTAAGTTCAAGTTGTCCATTAATGAAGCCAAGGATCCAATGTGTTAATGGCCTTCACAACTTACTCGATCACATTTATGGATTAATGTACTTACCACTCTAAGTCCCCCATTCCTAAAAACCTTTTAAAATTGCATGAATGAATTTAAACAAAGGAACAGTGGATGTTGCAATATTTGAAATAAATTCAGTTCTGATGAAATGTCATTAACTTGAAATATTAACTCTGTTACTCTTCACACATGGCACAAGGCTTGCTAAGTATTTCCATCTTCTAGTTTATACTTTCAATCATCCTTGCTAAGAAAATACATCATTGTTTGCCGCATCTCTGAATGTTGATTCCAATGCAAACTTTGAAATCATGTCTATATATCCATACCCATATAATTATCAAATAGAGCAGTGGTCCTATTTGATAATGATATGGGTATGGATATATAGACACTGAAAAAAACCTATGAAATACTAGTATTTTTTATAAAAGAAAATAGATCTTGTTTCAAAAATAGATGTTTACTACAACTCTCCTATTCTATACTCAATCCTACATCAACTGTCATTGTCCTGTTATTGCTATGTGTTTTAATTTTTGCTAAGAAGTCTATTTAATGTTGCTTTGTCAAATGCTTTTTGAAGATCCATGTATACATCAATCATACTACCTTTCAGAACATTTTTGGCTACTTCAGCAAAGAAGTTTTCACATGTCAACTTTCCACCACTGGGGAGGCTCAAATAAAGAAGTTCTTTCAATTTATTTTATCTCATAGGACTAGGGGCATTAGTCCAAATTTCTTCCTGACCAGAGCTTTTAATATTTTCCTCAAGAGGCGTTGGGACTTAATAATACTGAACTTGAACCCCACAGAATGCTATAGGATAATGATTAATGCCCACAAAGTCATCTCCTCCACCCTCCCCTTACTGGAACACAAATCACAATCTGGTCTGTTATTTATTCTCTCTCTTTAAGTTCTTGCTCAGTTTTTTTCAATGTGAAAAAGATCTTAGTAGTAGTAGAGAATGGAACACTTTTATATCTCAGAGGTTAGGCACCTAATCTTTAACTACCATATGTTTAAGATTATAATAAGGATCATTTCAACATGCTGTATGCTATATTCTTTCTTTTAACATGAAATCAGAAAACATGAAGGGGGATAGAAAATAATAACTTTACAAACATTGCTAGTTCTAGTCAAGACCTTGAAAGTAGCAAACTGAAATATATTGCAAGGCTCATTGGTCATACAAGCATAAGAAGTAGAAGCTGTAGTTGAAAATTATCCCTTATACCTGCTCCACAAGTGAGATCACAACTGGTCTTTTACCTCAGTAGCAATTTCCTACGCTAAGCCCACACCCCTTCATTCCCTTATCGAAAAATCCATCAAACTCCGTCTTGAATATACTCAGTGACTGAAGCTCTATAGCCCTCTTAGTTAGAGAATTTCAAAGATTCATTACCCTCTGGTCAAAGAAATTTCTTCTCATTTCTGTCTTGAATGGCTGACTCTTTTTTTGAGACTGTGAACCCTGGTTCCAGACACCACGGCCAGGAAAAACATCAACTCTGTATCAACCTTATTAAGACCATAAATATATTATATATTTCAATGAGATCACCTTTCATTCTTCTAATTCAAAAGGCTATAGATTCAGTGTGTTCAATCCCTCTTCGTATGACAAAATGGTGAACGTTTGCTGCGCTCATTCTATCACAAGTATGTACTTCCTTAAGTAGAGACCAAGCCAAATGTGGTCTCAATAGCATGTTATATAATTGGTGAAAGGCATCTCTCTACGCTTGCAATAAAGGCCAAAACACTGTTGCCTTCTTAATTGCTTGCTGAGACTGCATATTAACTTTTAGTTATTCATGTGCAAGGATGTTTAACAGCTGCTAAAAACAGTATTAAGGATCAAACAGATAAAAGTTTAAAGCAAATGTGTACAGCAAGCTTTCAAAAGAACATATACAATGCTTGATTTCAATGCCACTGATGTAAACTCTACAACATCTGTTGCTAGAGACAGACGTTGATTAACATGGGAAGTGTTTGATCTGGTTAATATGAAGAGCATTCAATGCAGACTATTTAATATGAGTCCTTAAATATTTGAGAATAAATGCATGGCTACACTGCTAATTTTGTTCTTGTAATTCACTAAACAGATAGCTTTGAATCTGAGCCATTTGATAAAAATACTGAGAAAGCATTTAACACATACAGGTTAAGATACCTTACATGGATCTCTTTTAAGTAGGTTTTGCCTTAGAGAAAAGTTCAATGTTATTGCAGAAGAAATAAATAGTTGCAACAAAAATGCAAAGTCAGTTTCTGGGGGCAACTTTAGCAATGAAGGAAAGGTAAAGAGTAAAAAGGTAAATTTTAGATTTTAAAAAATGGACAAAAATAATTAACTATTTAGCTCTTGCACAGTGAAAAGAATGAGCACTATGTGTGTGCAGGGGCTGGGACTTGAAGGAATTTCACAAATAAATAATAGAACTATCAACAAAAAGCAGAAAATATCTAACCTGGTCATGTATTGCCAATCAAAGCAAAAGAAGGTGTTGTAGCGACTCACCGTCCGAGCAAGCGAACCGGCTCGGTGGTCGGGTCGCACGTTGTTGGAGCGGCGAGGCCCAAGATGGCGTTGGTCCTTTGTCTTCCCCGAGCGACGGGGAGAACCCACGTGCGGGAAAAGTTTGATGAGGTAGCGCATACGTCATTTCCGTTTCTGGTGGGCGGGAACCGTTCCTCTTAAAAGGCCCGCGCAAAGCGGGAAAATAAATCAGTTTTTGTTCTGCAGCCCACCGACTAGTGTCTTGCTTTCACATCGCGGTAGCAGCCGCTACAGTGTCATCAACAATGGTTTCAAAAGAAACTTATTCAGAAGAAGCCTACTTGCAGATACTCACTTTGGGTTCACTCAGCTTCTGACAACATTTCATCCTTACATAGCACATGGAACATAGAACAGTACGGGACAATAGCACGCAGGAGCATGTCTGTGCCGTCCATGATGTCAACTTAAACTGCACAGCTGCCTGCACTTGGTCTATATCCCACAATTTCCTGCCTATTCATACTTCTGTCTAAATACTTCTTAAACATTGTTACCGAATCTGTTTCCGCCACTTCCCCTGGCAGTGTGTTCCAGGCACCTACCAACCTCTGTGTAAAAAACCTTGCCACATAAATCTTCTTTAAACTTTCCCCCTCTCACCTTAAAGCTATGTCCTCTAGTATTTGACATTTCCAACCTGGGAAAAAGACTTTGACTATCTACCATGTCTATGCCTTTCATAGTTTTATAAACTAATATCAGGTTGCCCCTCAGCCCCTGACACTCCAGAGAAAACAATCCAAGTTTGTCCAACATCTCCTTATAGCTAACACCTTCTAATCAAGGCAACTTCCTAGTGTTTCTCTTCTGCACCCTCTGCAAAACCTCCACACCCTTCCTGTAATTTGGTGACCAGAACCGCATACAATACTCCAAATGTGGCTTAACCAAAGTTTTGTACAGCTGCAACCTTGTTCCAAACATGGGCAGAAATCTGAATTCCACAGATGAGAGTGACCACCTTTGATATCAAGGTGATTCAATGAGAAACACATTTAATCCAGTCAAATTTCACAGAAAGGATGATAATTTTGGAGGCCAAGCTGCCCAATCTCATAGCATCTTTACATGATCTCCTAAAATCAACATTTTCAGCTGTTTCATCATAACTCTCCATTCACCATACAGCCAGTGTTTGCTGATGATCGCAGATTGTTCAACTCCTTTCATAATTCCTCAGATAAAGAAGAAATCCATGCTTAAATATCAATGAGCATGACCTGGACATCATCCAGGCTTTGGCTGATACTTTTGAAGTAAGTTTTTATGCCAGTGCCAGGAAATCACCATCTTCAAGAAGAGGGAGCATAACACCTCCTCTTGATCAATGATACCCACGCAATTAACTCGAAGTTCCTTGGCAGGTCTTATATTATCCCAACATTTATTTAACACCACTGGACCAAGTATCTGGAACTCCCTTCCTAACTGTGCTGTGAGATTACATTCATCACGTGGACATCATCCTTCAAGAAGGTTCAACTTCTCATTCTCAAGGGCAATAGAGATGAGCAGTGAAAGTTGCTCTTACCAGTAATGTTCAATCACACGAGTTTTATTTTTTAAATTATTTTGTTGGATGTAAGCTGCACCAGCAAGGGTTGCATTTAAAGCCCATCCTTAATTGGCCTGAGAAGAATACATTCTTAAATCAAAGTAGTTTGTTCATTGAAGATATTCTTTTAACTTATGAACTGTTGGCCGCGTTTGAGACCTTATGCACAATGCATGTTTAGTGATCACTTCTCATGTAACCTCACTACACAAATGCAACCCTGGACCTAGCTGAGAGCTGCTTTGCTGGTTGCAGAAAAGGTCATGGCGGCACTGAATTTCTTTGCTTCTTTCCAGCTACAAGCAGGGGCATATACAACATTTCACAATTTACTGCGTATTGATGACTTGAAGTCACCATGATTCTCTGTTGCAAAGTTCTCCATTCTTCACCTCTGGGCAGAGCACAAGGCAGCATGCTTGAGGGGCTTTGCCAAGACTGATGGCTTTCCAATGGTGCAGGGAGGAATCAATTTTATTCACATTGACTTGAGAGTATACATTAGAACTCGGAGATCATAACCAATTAGCAGATGGCTTGCTTAATTAATATGCAGCTAGTCTGTGTAAAAAGCCAGAAAATCATGCTAATAAATTTGAGAAATGCAAGGAGTATCTATAATAATAATAATCGTGTTATTTTATCTTGAGGCAATTTATTCTGACTTCAATATTTGATATACCAAACCAGAATAGCTTGATTTACCTTGAATTTGATCTACCAAGCCAAATGGCCTAATTCTGCTCCTATGTCTTGTGGTCTTCTGGTCTTAATAACTTGTGGCTGCTCGGCAACAAGGGCTGCCCTCTAAGAACCTTACTACTAACACTACTGTGGCAGTCGCAAAGCAGAGCTGGGCTGTCATACAGTCAAAGGAAACAGAGCAGATCATCAGTGTTCTGAAGCAATTGCTGCTTGGACTGAACTGGTGCCACCTTCCAATACAATCAATAAGGTGCAAAGATTTGTAGTGGCTTCCTTCTTCCTGTATAACCTGGCATAAATGTGGACTCATTTGGCAACAAGAGGAAGAGGTGGAGATGATAAAGAACGAGTAGGGGAAGGAAGAGGAAGAGGAAGGCCAGAGGGAAAACAATAGCCTTTTTCTGACCAGGTAGGGAGAGATCTATTGACTTGACAACATTTGCCAGTAAAGATTTTCCTTGAAAGCAGTTGCACTATTGGAAATATTTCACACTTCTGGGACACATGACAGTATACTGGTCATAACTCAACTCTACCCTTTTGTGGGTATAGAATACATTCAGCATGAACAGCAAGAAGAATGCAAAAATGATTCATTATTGCCATGTTCAGAAAATGTTGTCAGCTAAATATCCAGAATTGTTGTTCCACCAAGAGAAAGCAGCTATTCTGAAGCAGTTTTATGAATGTAAGAACACCCAGAAATCAAGCAAGAGCAGTTTATTTGGTCCCTTGTACCTTCTCCACCAGTAATAAGATCATGGCTGATCTTTTACTTCAGCACCACTCTCACATCAAATTACCACAAGTTTGTCTGGTTGACTACAACAGACAAGCATTTGGAGGACATTGTGAAGGAATGTAAGCAATGCCAACAGCAATGGAAGAATCCCCCTCTTGTTCCTTTCAACACATGGCTCTGGCCAAACAGATCATGGTCGAGGATATATATTTGATTTTGCAGGTCCATTTATGGATGAAATGATCTTCATCATAATAGATGCATATTCTAAGTGGATGGAAGCAGTTCCTGTGACTCTTACATCTTTGTCGAGATTTAAAGTTGAGAATGATCTTCATTGCACATGATCTTCCAGTTACTTGTAACAGACACGGAATCAATTTCATTAATGAGGAGGAATGGAGTTAAGCACAGCTCTGTACACCTGGCCTCAAATGTGTTGGCAGAAAGATCAGTTCAAACTGTGGAAGCTGGACTGAAAAATATGCCAAAAACTGAACTTGAGACAAAATTGCACAGTTCTTATTTCACTATCAGAAAATACCAAATACAACAACAGGGCAGATTCTACTGAATTATTAATGGGCTGAGATGACAGAACACAGTTAGATTTGATGAAGTCAAAGCTTAGGCATTGCACTCAGGCTTTCTGGCAAGCCAATAAATATACCAATCATTTCATTGCGCCATTTGTCACCATGAGGCACCTTCCCTTATGGTGTAGGCCTGGTTCAATTATTGCTTGTCTGGCACTCCTGAAATGCAGAAGAACTAAAATAATGTTAAGGCTGCAACAATGTAGGTGGGATCTGAGAACAAAGTCCCTTTGCAATTTCCACCTGATCAAGTGAGTGTGGGCTAATTCCACGCTGCAAATTCCTTATTCATTCTCCATGGCCGTTCCATTTCCCCAATCATGCCTCTGGATTATTCCTGGGGTTAATGGAAATGACCCACTCTGTCTTACACCTAATTTATTCAATTTTTCCATATCAATTTATCATTCATCACTTTCCTTTTTATTCCTCATTATCCAATGCAAATTGGAAACAATTATGGCTTTTGCCTCCAGAAACATCTCATCACATTACTGGACATGTGCTTCAGAACTAATTGTAGCTCTAACTAAGCTATTCCAGTACAGCTGCAACTCTGGCGTCTAACAGACAATATGGGGAATTCCCTGTTGTATCTCACCCATTAAAAAAGAACAAATCCAGATGCTGACCTGGGTGGAGCTAAAGAGTCACTTGGAGTCTCTAGCAATTGAGGCTATTTTAACCACTAGACCCAATGAAATTGAATAAATCTTTTTAAGACCATATATGGGTATTAATTGGGTGGCCCTTAACTGAGGATTGAGAGATAGAGCTAAGCACTTGAAAAAAGATGCACACTGGAATGGGAAGAGAGGGGTGAAAAGACAGAAGACCATATCATGTTTGAGTCAGGGGGTTCCAAAGATAAAGGGCTGTGAGCTATGCTTGATGCTAAGTATAGAATGTTGTACTTAAACTCTCAAACTTTTATACACACAAATGGTTGCTGCTCATTTTGCCTTGTCCAAGAACTGCTCCAGTCTTACAAAACATGGAACAAAGAGATGGTTTCCAGAGGTCATGTGACTGAGTGGGACATGAATGAGCCCCTGGTAAAAGTAAAGACAATGAGAATCAGGAGGTAAACTCTTGAGTAGCAGAGACTTGAGAAGCACAAAGAAAGATGGCTATATTTGTGAGGAGCCCACAGGTATCCCAGCCCACAGATATCACTGTAGGAGTGCCTCAGGTTAGTACCTTAAGCCAATCACCTTCAGCTACTTCATCAGTGACCTTCCATCCATTATGTCAGAAGTGGAAATGTTCACTTATGAGTGTGCATTGTTCAATTCTATGTGCAGCTTCTCAAATAATGAATCAATCCAAGTCTACATGCAGTACGATCTTCAAGCTTGTGTTCATAAGCATGAATTAACATTTGAGCTACACAAGTATCCAGAATACAGATGCTTCAGATGTGACAGAGGTACAGGTAAGCGAGGAGCGGGTGTTGCCTTTTTCATAAGGGAGGACATAACAGCAGTATGTAGAGATGACATTCTTGGGGGATTGTCCAGTGAGGCCATATGGGTAGAATTAGAAACAAGAAGGGAAGGGTCACTCCAGTGGGGCTGTATTATAGACCTCCCAATAATCAGAGGGAACTGGAGGAGCAGTAGTGTAGAGAAATTGCTCATAGTTGTAAGAATAATAGGGTTGTATTAGTGGGAGATTTTAATTTCCCTGGTATTGACTGGACTACTCAGAGTGTTAAGGGTCTGGACTGGGTGGAATAGGTAATATCTTTTAATTATAGCATTCTGCCTCTAACTTGTTTACCAAGCAGTCAGTGTGCAATCTTTTCTAATCCTTGTGCTAAGATTGCAAAATTGAGATATGTACTTATCAGAAATATTAATAGCCAATCCTACAACAGCGAATCCAGCAACATCATTCTGATTAATTCCACTTAAAATGTCTTCTGACAGAGCGTCTAACTTGGACTGAACCTTCTGTCATTTCTTGGATAACTGATTATAACATATTCATTATAAAGGCCATTTTAATGGTGATTTTGATTTTTTCTGCAGCATGAACATCAGATGGAGGAGGTATGCAGAATGAATTCACTCCGGAGCAGCTCTTCCATGAAGTGGGACAAATGTGTGTTGTCCTTTATAGCATAAAATTGCATCTTTCCTATTGGGAAATTATTCAGAATGTGTGGAAAGAGAAGGCAGAGAAGAGAACTTGGGTGTAAGTTTTGCCAGGCTCAGATTTGTGAAAGATAAATACAGAGAAAACTGCACACAATTAGGAGCCTCTTCTCAATCTGTTACACATTGACAAGATCCAAAGAAGTCTCACAACCTAAAAGTTTCTTTCCTAGCTTCACAAGCACAATACTGCAGCAGGCTGCATACTCTAGCTAACACATAATATTTAAAATGTAATTGCACTCAACCATTTTAAAAGAAGTAATCCCAAAAGGAATTTCCAAATAAAGAAAAATCAATGCATGGTACATATTCATTCATTCACCTGGGATAAAGAATTGGCACTTGAACATGATGGCAGACACCCCTCAAACTTACATCTTTTATGTCTGCAGGGCAAGATAGTGAGCAACAAGACTGAAGACCAAAAAAAATGTTAACTCCCCTCTGTAATAGATCTAACAGTACCAATCTGTAACATAGCATTTTCCCTAAATTTGTGACTTTAATGAAATGGCAGTTAGTTTAAGATAAATTAATTTATCACCAGTTAATGGATCCCCTCCCCCTTCCCACCGCCCAAAGCAAACTCCATTCCCCAAGCCATTGGTTCCACCACCATCCAAGGCCATTGTTTCAAGCTAAACTAATGTTTGCTCACAGTTCATTAGCCTTTCTGATTACTTTTTGAAACTAACCAATACAAATTAGTTATTAAGACCCTAATTTAAAAATGCTCAGTTTGATCATCTTTGTTCAAAATGGATGAGCTCAAACCAATCTCCACTTAAACCAAAGTGCAACAGCTTTTCCCGACTCATCCAACTTATCCTCAGACTATTTTAGATTTTATCATGTGTATGAGACATATTGAAACTGGTCTGGAAGCGTGTGATCTCAAAATCTAAGCAGACTCGGGTGTGGTCAGTACAAGGATGGAGTTAACACAAGAATACCATGAAGTAGTTTTTAATTAGAGAGCTCCCAGGTCGTTGCACAATAATTACCTGATTTGCAGACATGCTGCAGAATCTAAGTTGCCTAATTTATGTCAGGACTGACTTTGACTTTCTGTGTATGAGACAGTTTAAATTATTAGTCACATAGTAAAAGTGTTGCTTGGAAAGTGTGATCGTAATCTGACAGAATTTTACTCTTGACTCCAAGAATGATGTATTTAAGTTTGAAACTAAATTTAATTTTGAGGGGCTAGTTGATTAAGGTAGATTGTGAAATTAGATCACTTCTTCTTAGGCAGTCCTTTTAGGTTGAGGATGACTTGCTTCTATTACAATGCTGTGGGTCTTGAGGTAACTGATGTGGGATTTGTAGACTCTGCCACAGTGAAGCTTGTTCAGGCAGGTGGGTGATTGATTGGAATATCGTGTGCTCTTCCACTGCTTGTGCTTGGCCTCCATGTGTTTCTATCAGAGATTTTTGGTCCCGTCACAAATGCTTCTGTGCCACTTTGTCTGTCTTTGGGACAGAAATTTGCACGTCGTGAGTATGTTAGGACGTATGTGGTATGTGGTATGAGTATGTGGTATGGAGGATATTAGAATAAAGCAAGATGTTTTTAATGTCATCAAACCAATAGTAAGCCTGAGGATTGGGAAAGTATCAGAAACCAGAAAAGGATGTTAAAGTTAGAGAAGAGAAAACTAATGTAAGCTAACTAGAAAAGGAAAACAAAACAGATTACAAAACCTTCTTCAAATTAATGAATGCAAACTCGAATTTCCTAGAACAGAGACAGGAGAAATTATCTATTAGTAATCACTCCAATCCCTAATGAATAGCTACTGTAGAAAATTGTGCTGTCATTTCTGTTTAACCAAAAGTAAAAAATTACAAAATCTTTTCTTGCCCAAAAAGAAATGTATTAATTCTTTATTTCATCCTTGCAACAATAATATTTGTATAGTTCTAATATAAAAGACAACTTCATTCACAGAGATGTAAACAAAAAGAAATAAACATGAAATAAAGCTATGCTTGGGAATGCTATCCAAGAAGATGGTTCAAGAAGTAGATTTTAACAGACATGGAAGAAGGTAGACAGGAAGGGATTACATAGGGAATTCCTAAAGAGCAAGAGGATGAGTGTGGTGAAGGATATATTTCTGGAAGTTGCAGAGATAAGTAGGGGCAATGCTATGGAAGGGAATTTAACATGAGATTAAAGGTTTTAATTTTCAGGTGTTCAGAGTCGAGGCAGTTCAGCAAAGGCAGCAGTGATCAATAAGCAGACCACAGTGGGGCTTAATTTGGACAGTTTTGATAAATTGAAACTTATAGGTGGAAAATTAGAGTTTGGACGGTTGACAAAGGTCATGAGTTTGGGAGATGCTGTTGAAGATCCTTTGGAGAGTTGCCACAGTTCATTTTGTTGATAGTGCAAATACATCAGTAATAGGGAGAGGGAATGTTTAGGGTGATAGATGGGTTGTCAATCAAATGTGATACTTTATCCTGAATGACAGTATCAATCTCATGAAAAGTTGTTGGAGTTATGCTCTTCCAAGCAAATTGAGGATATTCCTTACATATCTGATTTCATTTTCCTAGACAGTGGCAAAACTCTGAAGAGTCTGAAGGAGAATCATGCTCAAGTATACCCAGACTCTAACCTGCTCTTGTAGCCACAATGACTAATCCAGTTAAGATTTTGGTTAACGGTAATCAATCTCCCCCAATGTTGATGGTGGGAAATTTGAAGGTAACGATACTATTGAATGTTAAGGCTGGTTAATTAAACTCTTTTCTCGTTGAAATTGTTAATTCCACCGTTCTCATCAGACTTGAATGTTACTTGCCGCGTATCAGCCCAGGTCCAAATGTTGTCCAACTCTTGAGCTGAGAAGTTGCAAGATTATACAAATTAGGGTTATATTCCCTGGAATTCTGAAGTGAAATGGTTGTTTCAAGATCAATGTTTCAGGATATCAGGGGAAACTGATAGTGTGACAGAAAGAAAATATTTCCTCTGTTTGGAGAACTGTTAAAAATAGACTTAAAACTTCATAACTCTTACCATTCTTGTCAGCTCTTCGTAAGATCTGAAATGAATCATACACAAAAATGTACCATCAGTGTCATGGCCAGAGTAATAAGCTTTTAGTGAAGGAACTCAATGTGAAAAAGTTGTCAATTAATGAAATGACTGAAAATTATTCATATTTCCTGCAGATGAATCATCTTTGTTAGTCATTTTTTCTAGTGCAGATGATTTTTGAATATCTTAGCACATTATAGATTACATTAAAAAGAAATATGCTGGACAGAGGTTCAATTAGATTTAGAAATTTGACACTAAATTACTTAGGTTCATTCCGGTACTGCACTTCAAAATCAGCTTAGCTAGTTGAAATTAATCGCTATGTCAAAAAAAAAGCCACCTAAAAAGTTACATTCTAAGTAAGCCTTTTTCAATTTTTAATTGAATGACTGTTTTTCCAACTATACACAAATTGTATTCTGAATTAGAAATGAAAATATGAAAATCAGTATGTCAATTAATCTGATCTAAAATTCCAAGCATGCTTTGGAACAGTGATAGAATACGTAGAACAGTACAGCATAGGAACAGGTCTTTTGGCCCACCATGTCTGCTCTGACCATAATACCAGTCTAAACTAATCCCATCTGCCTGCACATGACACATATCCCTCTATACCGCACCTATTCATGTGTCTGTTTAAATGCCTCTTAAACATTGCCATTGTATCTACTTCTACCGGTGCATTCTAGACACTTACTGCTCTCTCTGCGAAAAAGTGCTTTGCAAATCTAGTGTTTGACATTTCCGCTCTGGCAAAGGCTACTCTATCTATGCCTCTCATAATTTTATAAACTTCTATCAGGTCACCTCTCAGCCTCCAATGCTCCAGGGAAAACAATCCAAGTTAACCCAACCTCTCCATGTAGCTAATATACTCCAATCCAGGCAACATCCTCGTGAACTTCTTTTGCACCCCCTTCAAAGCCTTGGCATCCTTCCTATGGTGTAGCGACCAGAACTGCACGCAATACTCAAAATGTGGCCTGACCAAAGTTTTATACGGCTGCAACATGACTTCCCAACTTTTATACTCAATGCCCTGACCAACGAAGGCAAGCATGTCATATACCTTCTTTGCCATGTATCCACCTGTATTGCCCCTTTCAAAGAACTATGGACCAACTATGGACTCCAAGATCTCTCCGTACATCATTACTCCCAAGAGTCCTGCCATTTACTATATATTTCCTCTTGCATTTGACTTCCCAAAATGTATCACCTCACACTTGTTTAGATTAAACTCTATCTGCCACTTCTCCACCCAAAGTTCCAACTGATCTATATCCTTTGACAACTTTTCTCGCCATCCACAACTCCACCAATTTTTTTTGTCATCTGCATATTTTACTAATCAGACCACCAACATTTTCATCCAAATTTTTTGTACATATATTACAAACAACAGAGGTCCCAGCACTGATCCTTGTGGAACACCACTAGTCACAGACCTCCAGTCAGAAAAGCACCCCTCTACCACAACTCTTTCTATGAGCAAGCTAATTTTGAATCCATTTATCACCTCATCATTGATCCCATATGACTTAATCTTCTGGACTAACGTACATTGAGGGACCTTGTCAAATGCTTAACTAGAGTCCATGTAAACATCATCCACTGCCCTACCCTCATCAGTTATCTTCATCACTTCCTCAAAAAACTCAATCAAATTTGTGAGACAGGACGTATGCTGACTATACTTAATAACCATGCTTTTCCAAATGCAAGTAAACCCTGTCATTAAGAACAATCTCCAATAATTTCCCTATCACCGATGTAATTTTGTTTTAGAAAATGGTTGTGAATTTATGTTTTGATTATGATTTTGTATTTATATAATACCCTTTACAACCTCATGATATTCAACTGCTCTTGAAGTATTATCACTGTTCTAATACAGAGAGATGGAACAGCCAAACTGCAAAATCCACAAACAGCAATGAAGTAACTGTCCGTAATAATTTTGTGGCTGATGATCGAGTGATTGAGTTTCCACCAAGATATAATAAGAATATCACAGCTTTTCTTCAAATAGGGCCACGAAAGATGAGAAAGGGCCTTTGTTTAATGTTTCATACAAATTTGGCACTCAATCAGTGTAGCACTCTAGCTACTGGGCTGAAGTATATGCCCAGGTTTCAGAGTTATACAGCATGGAAACAGGCCCTTCGGCCCAACTCGTTCATGCCAACCAAGGTGCCCATCCAAGCTAGGCCCATTTGCCCACGTTTGACCCATAACCTTCTAAACCTTTCCTATCCATGTATCTGTCCAACTGTCTTTTAGAAGTTGTTATAGTACCTGCCTCAACCACTTCCTCTGGTGGCTCGTTCCATATACATATCACCCCTTGTGTAAAAAAAAGTTGCCTTTCAAATTCCTATCAAATCTTTCCCCTCTCACCTTCAACCTAGGCCTCCTCCTTGTTCTTGATTCCCCAACTCTTTGAAAAGAGTGCATTCACCGTATGATTTATACACCTCTATAAGATCACCCCTCATTCTCCTATGCTCCAGGGAATAACATTCTTGCCTGTCCAATATCTCATGTTTGGCCCAAATCTCTCCAAACCTTTCCTGTCCACGTTACCTGTCTAAATGTCCTTCAAATGTTATATTTGTACCTGCCTAACATTTCCTCTGGCAGCTTCCTGATGACCAAGGTTAAAGGGCAAGATCAGGTACAACTGTCATGCCCCCTGTAGGTCATTCTCCCAGACAGGAACAGAATGCACAGAACATGGAAAAGGTCCATTTCAGACCTTCAAGTCTATACTAAGACCCTAAGACAATAAGAAGCAGAATTAGGCCATTCGGCCCATGAGTTTTTTTCAATGCCATTTAATTAATAGATCAATGAGGGCAGTCAGGGAGGAAGAAAAAACAAAAGAATATGCTGGAACCTCAAGGTGCAGAAACACAACAGCCAGTTTTTTTATTTCATCAACCCCATAACTTTCTGAGTCAAATATAAGAGTACAGCCCATGGATCCCACTTGCTGCAGTTACTTCAGCTCAAGGCAGAGTGCTGAAAAAGCTGGATCTCTGCACTCAGGTGACAATCTGCAATGAGTTCTCAGTGGTGAGGCCCCACACCTCTTTAATGGGTTGCAAGGTCACCTCCGTCCAGGCATTGTAATAATTATTAAATGTCTTTGAAATTCAGAACATTTAGGGACTTTTAAAATCACTTTAAATAATTAAACAAAAATTAAATTAATTAAAACAATAAAATGAAATCTAAAAAAGCAAAGAAAACTGAGTTTACCTTATCTACTTTTTCCCATCTTAATGGCCAGAAATTCCATTCTAACAAAGCAAACTCCAGTTTTATCCCAGCAATGGGGGAAGGTGAATTCTTCAGCCACATAGGAGGGAATCCACTACTGTGCTTGCTTATTTTATCTGATTTCTAGCAAGGCTGGAATCCGTGGTGAGACAAACATTTCATGTTGATAAATTTTTACCAGAATTGGAAGGAGTTAGAAAATAAGTTGCAAAGGGGTATGTCTACAATAGGGTGGAGCACAAGAGAGACTGAATGATGGAATGGTGGTGATGTCATCTGAGGCCCATCTTCCTTTCCCTTTCATTTTCAACAAGGAACATTCCTTTTGCATCTCTGCCAACCACTCCCCCGATACAGTATTTTCCCATGCAACTGCATGAGATGCAACACATGCTCATTTATCTTTTCCCTTCCTACATCCAGAGACCCAAAAAATCCCTTCAGGTGTAGATTTCATCATCAGTTTTTCATCATGGCAACCTTGGCCTCTCCCCATTGGAGATATTCCTGAAGCATTTATTCTGTTTTCACTTTCCACAGATGCTGCCTGACTAGAGAATATTTCAAGCATTTTCCGTTTCTATTGCAGATTACCAGCATCTGCAATAGTCTTTGAACTATGAGAAAACTGCCTAGGTTAAGGTACTTGCACATGCAAATTTCACTTCAGGGCCTCTATTCAGGAGCAGGACCCTCTTCTCCTGAAGGTTCTCTAAAGCAAGTACTCAGCAGTAATTTCCTAGTGGTCCCACTGCACCTGCAAATTCGTCATTGCTACCAGAAAATGTATTTAAACCCACATAGACGTTGAATCCATATACTTAGGATCGATCATGTGGCTCTTCACTACACTATCTACTGTGTCTCAATTGCCATGTAAAGTGCTACAAACGAACCATCTCAGACCAGTATTTCTGAATTGATAACTCCTAACATTCTTCGACTGTTTTACCTTGTACTACCTTAATACACTGTTGCAATGAATTGATCTGTATGAACTGTGTGCAAGACAAGTTCTTCATTGTAACTCGGTGCATGTGACAATAATAAACCAATTTAAATGTTTTCACCTATCGTTGCTGTTTTCCCTTAGACTTCCCAAAACGAATGAGAGCCTATCCTAACCATATGGGAGCTGGGATCTTAAAACTGAAAAAAAACTATTTATAATTCCAAAAATATAGTTTTAATACGAAGGAATTCTTACTTCGGTTCAAATTTTTTTATAATGAGCCTGTTTAATTTGCACCTTTACGTGAGTAGCACTGGGTCGTTCTTTCCAATTTAGTCGAAATAGATCCAGCGGCTGCTAACCGGGAGGCAGCCCCAAGGGCTGATATCCTATAAGGATTTTGTAAATAATGTGAAACCAATTTTTCTTTCGACCTCTTGATTCGTTTTTCTAAAAAAAACACTGTAGCATTAACGTTGGTGCTTTAGCAGATGCAATTAAATCTCCAAATGTTTGACTGAAAAAAATACAGATTCAAATGTGGCAGCAATACCAACATTTTACTGAGGATATTTCCATCCGCTATTCTCGGCAATTCAGAACAATTTGTTCAAAGTACTTCTTCATCGCAGACTTCAGCATTTCTATTTCAGAGCACTAATCGCTCCAACACCCTTGCATATTTTTAAAGCATTTTTTTCCCTGAAAGTACAAACCCCAGTTTCTCATCTCGCTCCTACACGTTCGCACAACTATTTCTTACTGCACAATGGACGTTTCACATACGCGGTCCCAAAGTGCGAGGAAATAAACTGCGGACAGCTTCTGTTGCAGTTGCTGGCTTTAACTCAGGCTACCTCTCAATAGTCGTGTTAGGCTGATGATATCTTGAATAATTTTGTTAAATACTCACGTCCAGGAAAATCGACATGCCTCTCTTCAGCTGAAGCTGAGATGTGGTATCACAATTCGATGCTTGTTTTGGAAAGGGATGCGTTTCCGGGCAAGCCATGGTTTGATAGATTTACTATAAACACAAATTTGATGACTTTGTTCTTCTGAAATGAGGGCGGATTAATTATTAAGAAATCTTGCAGATGTCTTTCTGGAGGCTGTCTCTGCGGTCCGTCGCTGCTCTGCCTGTGTTTTGATCTGAGCAGGTTGCTGCTGTTTGGATTCGGGGCCGTGCGGTCACACGCACACACTCATTCACAAGTCGAAGCCCCGCAGAGAGACGCTTACGCGCTCAACCCCCGGCAGATCTGAGCACAGATACCGTCAGCTCCACACAGCCTCCGCTAAAACACACAACACACACACAGTGGAACTGACCGGGGACTTTCCTGCGAAAACATCTTCTGCCCTTTCACCCCTGCTTTTCTTCATTTCAAGATTCACTTTCTCCCGCTTTAATTTGATCTTCCGTTTTATTTTATAATCTGATTTGCTCCTTGTTCTTTTAGGTTTTTCTTGCATTTTTCTTTCCTTTTTCGAGTTGCCTCCACTTGTACATCTTCCCAATTTTGAAGTCAATGCAAATGAGAATCTGAAGTGCCCAATTTACAGCTAAATCCGTATTATTCGTTTGGCAATATCTCCCAATGTTAGATAAGGGGCCCTTGATATAAAGCATGAAATCAATATCTAAACGAAGCTCAAAAACGTAATAATTTCATTTGCTGGTACTGTTCAAAAATTTTGAATATTCGGTTGTAGCAGTATCATTAAATCTAGGCAAATGAAACTGAATCTGCACCATATCAGGATTATAAATGAAATCACATTCGTGAAAAGTGAGTGTTAAATAGAAACGACTCCAACACCCAGTTGCACGTTCTGCAAGAAAAGCCATAAAAACATTCCCAGCGAATAGAACCATTCCAACTCCTTCCATGGAATATTTCTGACTCATAATTCCCAGTTCTTCATTTAGGTCTTTAAAATCCATTTGGTGGAGATTCTTATTTCTCAGACAGTGGAACAGCACTAACCAGATTCCAGTGGTTAAAGAGATAGATGGGTTACAGATCAGACAAATCCTCACACTGGAGATAAGTACGTCCAAGCAAGAGGCATCTGGATGTTTTCACGAGGCCCTGCTATTTCTTTCAACAGAATTTACCAAAATAATCACCAAAATGCTGTGGAAAATTTACAGAACATCAAGCTTAAAATACATTGAGCGCAAATTGAATTTGTTTCCTAAATGCAATAGTTTAAAAAGACCTAATAAATAGGTATCACCCCTCAGATCAAATTTATCTGCTTTGCA
This sequence comes from Pristis pectinata, assembly GCF_009764475.1. Lineage (NCBI taxonomy): Eukaryota > Metazoa > Chordata > Chondrichthyes > Rhinopristiformes > Pristidae > Pristis > Pristis pectinata. Next base: position 58,584,823 of record NC_067413.1, read on the forward strand.
GGTTTTTACTAATGGGTCCATTTGCTTGTCTTCATTTTGTCCCTTAAGGGTCCTTCAGGGTACAGGTAAATTTCAAAATGTAGGAAGTGTGGGCTGAACTAAGCCATATGTTCCCTTCAGCCTCCTCCACCATTCAATGGTTTAAAAGAATGGGAGATATCTTCAGTATTTCATTTGTTCAATAAGGTCATCTCCCATTCTTTCAAACTCCAATGAGTAAAGGCACAATATTTCCTCATTATACAACACCATAATCCTACTGAAATGTATTAGAACTGGCTCTAATGCAAGTGTACCTCCCCCCCCATTGAATAAGACAAAAAATGTTCCTGTGGTCTCATCAGCACCCTGTACAGTTGTAACAATCCATCTTTTTTTTACTCCAACCCACTTGTAATAAATTCTAGTTACCTTTACTGGATATACCCGCATGCTGAGACCCAGCATTGATTTGCACGACAACACACTAGTTACAGACAGCAAATACAATAATGACTCATTTATCTCCAATTTTTGTTTTCTGTTTGTTAGCCAATCTATGATCATATATTAATCCCAAAACCATGAGCCATATCTTGCAATATGAAACCATATTTTGCATGCCATTTTATAGAATGCCATTTGGAAATCCAAATACACCATATCTACTGGTTTCCCTTTATCTACCATTCTCAAAGAACACTGATAAACTTGACAAATATGATTGCCTTTTCATAAAACAATATTGACTCTGCTTGATGGTATAATCATTTCCAAAGTGTCTACTACTACTTTCTTAATGAAAGGTGCTAGGATAACTGGCCATAGTTTGCAGTGAAACAGTGTTACATTTTCTGTGGTTTCCTAGTTTCCCAATTTTAATTCTATACAGTTGTACAAGTTAATTAATTGTAGATAATTGTATAAGTTCAATTTGTACAATTTGTTAGCATTTATATTTATTGCCAATTTATTCTCATAATTTATTTTCTACCTTTTTTTAATCATCCTTTGCTGGCTTCTACTTTTTCTTATTTTCTGGCTCTCTACACAATATTGCTAAAATGAACACTTTATAAATATTGATATCATCCCCAACTTCCTTAGTTAACTACAGATGAATCATCCTTCTTATAGAGTATTCAGTTCTCAAAGGAATATACCTTTGTTGAGAATTATGAACAATCTTCTTGAATCTCTGCCACTGTTTATTTACCATCATAAGATAAGATAAGATCTTTATTAGTCACATGTACATCGAAACACACAGTGAAATGCATCTTTTGCGTAGAGTGTTCTGGGGGCAGCCCGCAAGTGTCGCCATGTTTCCGGCGCCAACATAGCATACCCACAACTTCCTAACCTGTACGTCTTTGAAATGTGGGAGGAAACCGGAGCACCCGGAGGAAACCCACGCAGACACAGGGAGAACGTACAAACTCCTTACAGACAGTAGCCGGAATTGAACCCGGGTCTCTGGTGCTGTAAAGTGTTATGCTAACCGCTACACTACCGTGCCTTCATAACTTATGATTTATGTTACCAGTCTTCTCTGTCAAACTTTGTCTTTGGGCCACTGCTTCTAGGGCTTCTTATTAATTCAATGCTGATTAAAAAAATATTAACACAGCACTTCTTTCTTCTGTCTCACCTAATTCTGATCTCTACACACTGTTGAGATGCACAAAGTGAAACACCCATTCTCTTGAATTTTTACTGTGAAACTGAGTAATATGGACCAATATAACTAGCAAATCGATTTGTATTTTTCTCGAGCCCTTTTCAGGTATTAACTCACATGTGTTGGCTGGACCCTGATTGCTCATTTTTATGATAAACATATTTTACCTGAATTTCCTGGACTACATCAAATTACTACTTTTACATACATCAAGAAATATGTTTGAAAGCAAAATGTTATTTTTAATAAACGTTCTAAAAACGCTGGCCAATTGCCCTGGGAAATGGCACATTTTATGTTTGGTCATATGCAATAGAATTTGTATTAAAACTTAAGAAAGGTTTGCCAATTTTGCCTGAAGTGGAAACAATACCTCTTGAAATGTATCTGGAAGGCTTATGTTAAGTATCAGATTAATTATAGAGTACAAATCAAGATGAATACAGAAAGTGCTGGGAAGAACTGAAAAAGAACATGAGAGGAACAGAGAAAAGTAAAACAAAATACTTAAAAAGAAAAATATGAGTGATCAGGAACCAAGATCTTGTGGTGAGAAGGCAGTGGGGAAATAATGAACTTGTCCTCATTAATGAACAGGATCTTGTTGATGTCATAGTAAAAGAAGAGATAGCACAGTCATTGGATTGAAAAAAAAGATATGAAAGTGACACCAGAGTCTGGGAGATTGTAAACGTCACATTTGGGAGATTGTAAATTTCACTGGTAGGCCAGTCAGCATAATTTTGGTGCTGTGGAAACTTTCACTAAAAAAAAGGTCAGCACAATATTAATTGAGACTTGGGGAAAAAATGTATTAGTGAACTAAATCTTGTTCTAATTGGTTAAATATAATTAATATATGATCAGTTTTACAGAGTTCTTTAATGAATGAAAGTCGATCAGGTTAGTGTGATTGATAACAATCAAAAAACTGCAGATGCTAGAAATCTGAAATATAAACAGAAAATGCTGGAAGCACCCAGAAGCACTTGTGGAAAGAGAAACGGTCAACATTTCAGATCCTGGAACCTTCTTTAGAACTGACAAAGAGAGAAAACAAGTTTGTTTCCTGTAGCAGAGAAGGTGAGGTAGGGTTTGGTAGAACATAAGGAACATCTATGATGAGACCAAATGAGTCAATTTAGCAGTAGGAGTTGCAGTTAGGATAAGATTACGCTTTTACGTGGGTGTGATGTGTTACTAATTGCAAGGCTATGGGACATGTCTAGCAGGCCAGACTATACAAAAAGTAAAAGAAAAACTAAGCTAAAATGATGGCCAGCATAGAGAGGAGACACAAGAAATTCTGCAGATGCTGGAATCTGGAGCACTACACAAAAACTACTGGAGGAACTCAGCAGATCAGGCAGCATCTATGGAGGAAAATAAACAGTCGACGTTTCGGGCCAAGACCCTTCATCAGGACTGGAAAGGAAGAGGGCAGAAGCCAGAATAAGAAGGTGGGGGGAGGGGGAGGGGGAGGGGGAGGAGTACACGCAGGCAGGGGTTAGGTGAGTTCAGGTGATAGGCGAGTCCGGGTGAAAGGGGGAAGGTAGTGGGTGGGGGAGGAGGAGAAGATATAATAAGCTGAGAGGTGATAGGTAGAAAAGGCAAAGGGCTGACGAAGGAGGAATCCGACAGGAGAGGGCAGTAGGCCATGAAGTAAAGGATGGGGGAGGGGGGGAAGTGGAGATGGGCAGGTCATCAAGGTAGGGGAAGGGAGCCACAGGAATAAGGGAAGACAAAGGAGTGGGGGGGGGGAATAAAAGAAGGGGCAGGGTTACCGGAAGTTAGAGAAATTGATGTTGAAGCCATCAGGTTGGAGGCTCCCAAGGCAGAATATGAGGTGTTCCTCCAACCTGTGCCTGGCCTCAACGTGGCAGTAGAGGAGGCCATGGATAGACATGTCAGTATGGGAGTGGGATGTGGAATTGAAGTGGATGGCCACCAGGAGGTCCTGGCTGTTGCGGCAGATGGAGTGAAGGTGCTCGACGAAGCGGTCACCCAATCTGCATTGGGTCTCACTGATGTACAGGAGGCCACACCGGGAACACCGGATGCAATATATAACACTCTCGGACTCACAGGTGAAGCACTGCCTGGAAGGATTGTCTGGGAAGTGGCAAGAAAGGATTCCGAGGCGATTGGTGGACTGAGGAGGGGTGTAAGATGACAGGCAGGTAATGCCAGGTAGGGGAGGTGAGTAGGGGTGGAGTTGGAAGACCATGGCAGGTGAATGGTAGATGGAGGCAGACACAGAGAAAGAGGAAAAGTAAAAAACAACAGATGGAGCAAGGTGGGGAGGAGGGAAGTGTGAAGGTGGGAGACAGCTGCTGGAGGGAGATAAACAGGAACACACAGCACGACCAGTGCTGGATTCAGTTAAGTAAAGGAGGTGAGAATGGGAACCATTAGGGGAGAGGTGAACGACCTGGTGTTTGGGCATTGTCATCAAGGCTAACATTAATTGCTCATCCCCAACCAGCATCAGAAGGAGGTGGTGAGCTTTGTGATTACATCCCACCATAGTGCTATTTTGTTGTGAGAACCAGGAATTTATATCCCTGTGGCAATGAAGGAAGAGGATATGATACTGGCATAATTCAGAGGGGGAATTGCAGATAATGGTGTCCTCAATCACATTTTAACCTTGTCTTTCTTGGCTGATGGAGTTTCATAAATTTTATGGGTGAACAAAAGGAAGCAGAAAAAGGCTGCTCAGCCTCTCATGCCTGCCTCTGCCTTTCAACAAGATCCTGGTTGACTTTTTTCTTTCAGCAGCACTCTTCGAACGCACCCCATACTCCTTGATTCCATTAATATCCAAAATCTATCATTCCTCATCTTTTACATACCTGCATGATGCAAGACCTAGATGGGGATGGGCTGATAAGTGACAAGAAAATACCAATAATGAGCAACAAGAGAGAGTCTAATCACCTACCTTTATCATTGCTGAGTCCCTGACCAGTAGCATCCTGATGGACCTCCTAAACTTGGGATTTTCTATTACCAAAGAAAGGTAAAAGCAACAGGCCCCAAGGGACAACAGTACTGACAGGTTCCTGTCCAAGTCAAACAACATTCTGACTTGGAAACATTTCATCCTTGCCTCATTGTTTCTGGATGTAAATCATGGAACTCCCTCTCTAATACCTCACTGGATAGGACTGCAGAAGTCAAGATGCTAGCCCACCACCACCTTCTCAAAGGCAATTAGGGATGGCAAATAATTGTTGGCCATGTCGGTGATGTCTACATTCAGAAGAATGAATGAATAAATCTTCAGATATGTTCAAAAGCCCTTACAACTTTGAGAGTCAACAAAGCTGGGAGTGAGGTTTTGCTGACTGTCCAAGACTTTCAAGGGCATTTCAAAGGTGGGAGTCCTCCAGTGTGGCATTGAGAACCCTGTCATTGCTCTAAGCTCAGTGATGGAGCCCTCAATGCTTTGGGCCAACAAGATAGAAACTTCACATCCAGGCATGTGGTAACCACAGATAACAATCGCAAGATGTTAGTTCATACCAACAAGATCTAACCCATTAGAAATAACTTTCAGGAAGATCAACATACAACAAGTCATCATACTGTGTCCATTATTTTACCTGTGCATTAACCTCTTAATGCCTGTGTTCAAATTATATGTGGGAGAAGAAAATGCATGCAGTGTCAGCACACAATTATCATTGAAAGTACTTACTAGCTTAGAACAATAATTTTCAATTGTACAAAAGTGCCCTCTTCAGGGTGAAATTGGAAGTACATCAGATTGGTGCAAAACTAAAGACAAATAAAATGTATAAGATTGGGAATTTGAAGCTCAATTATCCCATGCTTGTTTGACCTGATGCAGCCTGTACATAAAATTCACACTGTCTGCTCATTATCATTAACTTCATCGCACAAGTAACATGAAATGTACTTCAAGTTTATGAGACATTAACCTAGCTTGCATTATTAAATGAGTAGCGCTTTGTGGTTGGGACCAGCGCTATACTTCCAAATGCAGCTTCGGAAAACCAAATTAGGGAGGAGGAAAGGAGTCCTCTATTCAGATGGGTCAAGAAACCTTCCAGGCACATGTTATAAGAAGCAGGGGAGGGCCAATACGAAGATTCAAGCAGTTTAAAAAGTGGGTAAAACAAAACTTCTGAGGTTTCATGGGTTTCGCTTCGGCAGACGTCGGGACTTCTGAACAGATAAGTTTTTTTTAATAGGGATTTTATTATAAGGTTTTTATAAGGTTCTTTTTTATAAGTTGTTATATAAGTTTTAGTCGGGAATAGTGGGGGCTGGACTGCGCAGGCGTGTGATGTCAGCAGGTAAGGCGCGGGCAGTTTAAAAAGCAAACCGCCATACCAGCGGGCAGCGTCGGAGCGGCAGTGGAGTGAGAGGGAGCAAAGTGGTTGGGCTTTGGCTTAAGGGGCTAGCCATGAAAGGGGAAAGGCGGGTGAGTAGCTGGTAAGTAGTAAGGTAGGTTTACCTGTTATCTGTTATAATTTTTAAGTAGGAAAAACTAGGGGGAAAAAAAAGAAATAGTTCAGATGGAGGACATAGTGGTGTGCTGCAGCTGCTTGATGTGGGAGCCGGTGGACCTTGCTGTAGTCCGCGATGGCCACATCTGCGTAAGTGCTTGAGGCTGGAGGAAGTTCGCTCAAACTTGATGAGCTGGAGTTGCAACTTCAAACACTGCGCAGCATCAGGAGGGGAGAGTTATGTACATCAGGAGACGGTCACCCCCCACTTAGAGCAGGTACTTTTGGAGTCCTGGAAGTAGATAGAAGGGTGACTGTCAGGGGAGGGAAAAGGAAAAATAACAGGCAGATAGAGCAGAGGACCCCGGAGGCTGATCCCCTTAATAACAGGTTTTCCGCTTTGGAAGCTGTTGAGGGGGATGACCTGCCGGGGCCTAGCAGCAGCGGTCCTGCTGCTCAGAAGGGGAGGGAGGAGAAGAGGAAGGCAGTAGTGATAGGGGACTCGATAGTCAGGGAAACAGATAGGAGGTTCTGTGGCAGTGAGCATGAATCCCGGATGGTATGTTGCCTCCCAGGTGCCAGGGTCTGGGATGTCACTGATCGGTTCCACAGGATTCTAGAGCGGGAGGGAGAACAGCCAGAAGTCGTGGTTCATGTTGGTACCAACGACATAGGTAGGAAGAGGGATGAGGTCCTGAAAAGTGAGTTTAGCGAGCTAGGCAGAAGGCTGAAGAACAGGACCTCAAGGGTAGCAATCTCGGGATTGCTGCCAGTGCCACGCGATAGTGAAGGTAGCAATAGGAGGAGATGGCAAATAAATGCATGGCTGAGAAGTTGGTGCAGGAGGGAGAGCTTTAGATTTTGGATCATTGGGTTCTCTTCTGGGGAAGGTGGGACCTGTATAGGGAGGATGGGTTACACCCGAACCAGAGGAGGGGGCCAATATCCTTGCAGCCAGGTTTGCTAGCGTGGTTCAGGAGGGTTTAACTAGATTGCAAGGGGGAAGGAACCGGAGGAGTAAGTCAGAGGAAGAAAGGGATGTGAAAAGTCAGATCTGGACAGGTAGAGAGGCTTTGAGGAAGGAGAAGCAGAGTACAGGCTATAAAAGTAGTAAGATGGATGGGCTAAAGTGCATTTACTGAAATGCAAGAAGCATCAGGAATAAGGGATGATGAACTGAGAGCTTGGATAAGTACATGGGACTATGATATTGAGGCTATTACAGAGACATGGCTGACATCAGGGCAGGAATGGATATTGAATATTCCTGGTTTTCAGTGTTTTAAAAGGGATAGGGAGGGGATGAGAAGAGGAAGAGAGGTGGCGATACTGGTCAGGGACACAGTTACAGCTGCAGAAAGGGTGGATAATGTAGAAGGATCCTCTCTAGAGTCCATATGGGTGGAAGTTAGGAATAGAAAGGGGCAGTTACCCTCCTGGGAGTATTCTATAGGCCCCCCGGTAGCAGTAGGGATACTGAGGAGCAGATTGGGAGGCAGTTTTTGGAAAGGTGCCAAGAATAACAGGGTTATTATAATGGGAGACTTCAACTTTCCAAATATTGATTGGCACCTACTTAGTGCCAAAGGTTTAGACGGGGCGGAGTTTGTTAAGTGTGTCCAGGACAGATTCCTGACACAGTATGTTGACAGGCCGACTAGAGGGAATGCCATATTAGATCTAGTTTTGGGTAATGAACCGGGACAGGAGACAGATCTATCGGTGGGTGAGCATTTGGGGGACAGTGACCATTGCTCCATAACCTTTAGAATTGTCATGGACAGGGATAGGAGCAAAGATGACGGGAAGATATTTAATTGGGGAAAGGCAAATTATCAGGCTCTAAGGCGAGAACTTGGGAGTGTAAATTGGGATGACGTTTTTGAAGGGAAATGTACTATGGGGATGTGGTCGTTGTTCAGGGATCTCTTGCCGGATGTTAGGGATAAATTTGTCCCGGTGAGGCAGAGAAAGAATGGCAGGGTGAAGGAACCATGGGTGACGAGAGAGGAAGCAGCAACTAGTTAGAAAGAAGAAGGCAGCATACATAAGGTGTAAGCAGCAAGCATCAGACAGTGCTCGTGAGGAATATAGAGTAGCAAGGAATGAACTTAAGAAAGGGCTGAGGAGAGCAAGAAGGGGACATGAAAAGGCTTTGGCGAGTAGGGTTAAGGAGAATCCCAAGGCTTTTTACTCGTACGTGAAGAGCAGAAGGATGGCTAGAGTAAAGGTAGGTCTGATTAAAGACAAAGGTGGGAGGATGTGCCTGGAAGCTGTGGAAGTGGGTGAGGTTCTCAATGAATACTTCTCTTCAGTATTCATCAAGGAGAGGGGTCTTGATGATGCTGAGGGCAATGTTGGTAAGGGTAATGTTCTAGAGTATGTAGATATCAAGAGAGAGGATGTGTTGGAGTTGTTAGAAAATATTAGGACAGATAAGTCCCCGGGGCCTGACGGAATATTCCCCAGGCTGCTTCATGAGGCGAGGGAGGAGATTGCTGAACCGTTGGTTAGCATCTTTGAGTCCTCGTTAGCCACTGGGATGGTACCGGAGGATTGGAGGGTGGCGAATGTTGTCCCCTTATTCTAAAAAGGTAGTAGGGATAGTCCAGGGAATTACAGACCAGTGAGCCTTACGTCTGTGGTGGGTAAGCTGTTAGAAAGGATTCTAAGAGATAGGATCTATGAGCATTTAGAGAATCATGGACTGATTAGGGACAGCCAGCATGGCTTTGTGAAGGGAAGATCTTGCCTCACAAGCCTGATAGGGCTCTTTGAGGAGGTGACCAGGAAGATTGATGAGGGTAGTGCAGTGGATGTGGTCTACATGGATTTTAGTAAGGCGTTTGACAAGGTTCCACATGGTAGGCTTCTTCAGAAGGTCAGAGGCCGAGGGATCCAGGGAGGCTTGGCAGTGTGGATTCAGAATTGGCTTGCCTGTAGAAAGCAGAGGGTTGTGGTGGAGGGAGTGCATTCGGAATGGAGGGCTGTGACTAGTGGTGTCCCACAGGGATCGGTTCTGGGACCTCGACTTTTTGTGATATTTCTTAATGACTTAGATGAGGGGGTGGAAGGGTGGGTTAGCAAGTTTGCAGATGACACAAAGATTGGTGGTGTTATAGATAGTGTGGAGGGCTGTCGAAGCTTACAGAGGGATATTGATAGGATGCAGAACTGGGCTGACAAGTGGTGGATGGAGTTCAATCCAGAGAAGTGTGAGGTGGTACACTTTGGAAGGACAAACTCCAAGGTGAAGTACAAGGTAAATGGGAGGATTCTGGGCAGTGTAGAGGAGCAGAGGGATCTGTTGCTCCATATCCACAGATCACTGAAAGTCACCTCACAGGTAGATAGGGTAGTTAAGAAAGCTTATGGGATGTTAGCTTTCATAAGTCGTGGGATCGAGTTTAAGAGCCACGAAGTAACAATGCAACTTTACAAAACTCTGTTTAGACCACACTTAGAGTACTGTGTCCAGTTCTGGTTGCCTCATTATAGGAAGGATGTGGAGGTGTTGGAAAGAATGCAGAGATTTACCAGGATGCTTCCTGGATTAGAGAGTATGGATTATGAGGAGAGACTAAAGGAGCTAGGGCTTTACTCATTGGAGAGAAGGAGGATGAGGGGAGACATGATAGAGGCATACAAGATATTAAGAGGAATAGATAGAGTGGACAGCCAGCGCCTCTTTCCCAGGGCACCAATGCTCAAAAGATGAGGACATGGCTTTAAAGTAATGGGTGGGAAGTTCAAGGGAGATGTCAGAGGGAGGTTTTTCACCCAGAGAGTGGTTGGTGCATGGAATGCGCTGCCTGGGGTGGTGGTGGAGGCTGATACGTTGGTGAAGTTCAAGAGATTCTTAGATAAGCATATGGAGGAACTTAAGATAGAGGGATATGTGGGAGGAAGGGGTTAGATAGTCTTAGGTGTGGTTTGAAGGGCGGCACAACATGGTGGGCCGAAGGGCCTGTGTTGTGTTGTATTGTTCTATGGTTCTATGGTTTTGATAACAACATGTTCATCAGTGCATCATAATAGGAAGAATGAGGACAAATGGGGGACACATCAGTAAGGAGGGGAGGGGAAGAATAAGGTCCTGCTGAGTACATTTAAAAATGCTTACTTTGCACTTGCTTGGATGAATGCAGCTGCAACAACACTCAAGAAGCTCGACACCATACTGGACATTGCAGTCCACTTGATAGGCACCCCACCCACAACCATCCACTCACTCCACCATCGACACACAATAGCATCAATTTGGACCATCTACAGGAACTCACCAAGACTCCTTAGATGGCACCTTCCAAACCCATGACCTTTACCAGCTAGAAGGACAAGGGCAGCAAAAACATGGGAACACCATCACTTGGAAGTTGCCCTCCAAGCCACACACTGTCCGGACTTGGAAATACATCGCTGTTCATTCACCGTCGCTAGATCAAAATCCTGGAACTCTCTCCCTAATAGCATTGTGAGCATACTCACACCTTGAGGATTGCAGCAGTTCAAGAAGGAAGTTCATTACCACCTTCTGAAGGGCAACTAAATGCTGGATCAACCTGCGAAGCCCACATTCCTTGAATGAATATTAAAAAAAAAGCATTCTGACTGCTACCTAGTTACTGGATGGTTTCAGTCAATATGCTCTGGGTGATGTAGCTGCAATGCATGCCATCTATAAAATGCGCTGCAGTTACTCACTAAAGCTATTCAGACAGAACCTCCTGAACCCACAAGCTCTACTATCAGGAGAGAACAGGGCATCAGGTGCATAGGAACACCAACATTCCAACTTCCCCTCCAGTTCACACACCATTTTGATGAGAATATATTGCCATTTCTTCATCATTGCTGGCTCTAAATACTGGAATTCCCTATCCACAAGTATTGTAGAAGAACCTTCACCAGGAAGTCTGCAGTAGTTTAAGGTGGTGGGCCAATTAGGGATAGGTAATTAACGCTGGCTTTGCCAATTGCACCCAATTCCCTAAAAAGTGAATATAAAAATAATCTCAACTCTAAGCTGTGAGTGTCAGTTCCAGTGATAGAGGGTACCTTGAGATGCCTTTACTGTCTTGCTACTCAGCTGCTCTCTTGCCAGACAGAGCTCCTTGACTGTCTGGTTGTAATTCACGAGGGAAGTAAAGAGTTAGGCAATGAGAAAGGGGAAAATGAGAGATGCTGATATACTCTGCACCTGGTATTATGCGTTGGATTAGGGGCGGATTGTTGTTTTTATTGTGTTTTTCCTTGTAGCTTTAGCTTTCTTTACGTTCTTATATGTTTGTATAATCACCTGCTTGTCTGTAAACTTTTAGTAACTTTTATGCTTCCGTAGTTTCTTTGTCTGCAAAGCTGAAGCGTGACTAAACAGGTTTCTTACCCAATCTGGTCCAGACCAGTTTGCCATATAAAATGAAAGCATATGCTTGGGTTCCTTTGTTACCGTTACTTTTCTTTACTTGCTTTGCTGGCTGGTACAGGTTGACCCTGTCTGACCTGTACTATGATGAATATCTAATAAAATGGCTGTAACCATAAGAGTTGCACTTCATTGTTGACATCCGAAGAACTTTCTGGACAACATCATCTCCAGATCTAACAACTTGGCATCACAGACAGGATAGTTGAGAAGATTAAGGATGGGAAGAATCCCAGATGAGATAGAAAGTTCCAATGTGCACATTCAACAGGAGGTAAGACCTTCCTCCTTACTTTTCTAATCGTCAGAGAAGCACCTAGTTCTTGCCTCAATACACTATTTAAAGGGAGTCTAAGAGTGAAGTTAAAACCTGGGGATCCTCTCCACTACTCTGCTCTATTTTAAGTGAAGTTAAACTGTACTGTTTGGCTGTGCATAGTCTATTAATTTCATGATTCAGCATAATCTATTTGGCTGTGTACAGTCCATTTGAATTTCAAATGCACAATCTATTGATTGGGGATATAGGCCCCCATTGATTTGGGCTATAGGCCCCCAGTAAGGTGAACAATTCTTCTATAGCTACATGTGTAGTAGCTGGAGAATCAAAGCCATGGTCAAATTAGGGAAGAAACCTACTACAGAAAAAGGGGGAACTAAACTTCCAGTTTTACGTGTGAACAGATGACTGAGGGTTTGAGTTCTTAACTAAACAAAGTATTCTAACTGGATAAGACTGGTGAAGAAGTTAGAATGAAATATACCTTCATTGTTAAGTCTAATGGAATTTGGCTGCTAGATGATATTAAAGGGGCATGCGGTAAGATCCAGAGAATGCCTGAGGGAAAGAAGAAAATGGTAAGGGCTTTAGCAGTCTTATCACAACTAGGAAAGAGAAAACGTGTTCAGTTACAAAGTCAGCATGATAAAGACTGAAAAATCTGAAGAGCAAATCTGTGTGTTAACTGAACAAGTGAGAAAGGAAAAGAATTGTGACAAATTACAAAGTCAGTATGACATAGACAAGAGCAAATTTGTACATTATCTGAACAAGTGAGTAAACAAAACAGAAGTGTGATAGAATAGAAGTGAAGTATATGAAGCTCATAGACAAACTGAAACAGTGTGGAGAAGCACAGCAAGGTCCTCAGAGGGGTAGTGCTGTCACTGGTCCTCTCCCTGGGATATACCCCTACATGGACAATAATTCAAAGCAACACCTCTATCCGACCTTAGAGGAATTGCAGAATGAACATGACATGGTTGCTACAGTAACCTCTAGGGATTCAAGTGATGACAATGATGAGAAAATAGGACCAGGAGCCATGCCTCAACTGGCTCCATTAAAGACCAAACAAGTGAAGCTGCGCAGGAATGCAGATGGTTCCTACGAAAGAAGACAAGTGTTTTCTCACAAATCTACTGAACCTGAGAAGATTGATTGATGGTCCAAAGAGGTCCCACATCCTAAAAAAAGGAGGTTCAAAGGCCTGGACTGAACACCTGCATATTAAGAATATATATGACCTGCACCCATATGATGGCATCCAAATTCTGGCCACGATGTTATCTCCTCGTCAGGTAGACAGTTGATGCGTAAAGTTAATACTGACATAGGCGAGGATAAGCAAAATCTACAAGGTGGTTGGAGTGCCATTAAGATGTGGTTGCATGGACAAACCCCCACACCAACAGACTGCAGAAAGGTAGTCAGCTGCAAGCAGAAGAACTCTGAGGATGTCCCTGAATATGAGGAATGCTTCAGAACAGTGTGGTTGAAACCATTCAGGAGTTCCAATGGTAATTTAAGATAACATAGAGGGATATCGCCTGACATAGGCGAGTAAGCATGGCTCCTGGTACCTCTGCACAATAGGTGGAACTAAAACCCCTGACTGAGGCCTGTAAGATGGCAGAAGAAAAATCTGCTAACATCTTCACAGACTCTTGATATGCTTTTGGTGTTGTTCATGATTTTGGAAATCTATGGAAGCATAGGGGAATTCTTACAGCTGTACGATCCCCAATCAAAAATGGCCAGTTGTGCATTAGTGGACATTATACAGTTGCTGTCAGAAGTGGCTGTATTGAAATGTAAAGGCCAGTCCAAAATGGACATCGTTGAAAGCTGCGGAAATGCATTAGCGGATGAGGCAGCAAGAAGGGAATCATGGTAAGACATGAAAGAAATGAAAGGAATAAATGAAGTGAATCTGACGACTAAAGTCATGAGAACAAACTTGAAGTCTCTATCACATACAAACATACAGGACATTCAAGAAATGCAAGCTCGATGCTCTAACAATGGAGAATGGTGGGAAACTGAACAACGACAGAGCATGGAGATATGGCACTAGCTACAGACTGATGGCCTCAACCACATTACTTCCTTATCTGGCACAGCAGATACACTCCCTAGGACAGAGGTTTTCAACCTGTGGTCCACAGACCCCTAGGGGTCGGCGGCAGGTTGCCAGGGAGTCTGTGAGCAAGCCAAGAAAAAAATGGAAAAGTGACCTGTTACAAAGACGTAGCTTACTTGCTTGCTCCAGTTTTCCACTATTCAGAAAATCGGCCATATCTATTCTATCTGTTATAGGCGACAATCTTAGAGACTTAGACGGTGTTCCCTTCTGGTAAGCTGCCGCTTAATATTCGATTTGTGTAGTCAGAGTAGTCAGTAGTGTTCACCTACTCACTACTATTCTGTGTGCACTGTAGTGTTAGCGAGACTGTGACGTTGGTGTGCCTTAATATTGTTTATTACTGTGCATTTACGCCACAGTGACGTCACTGTTAAACAAAAAGTGCGCAAGCGTGTAAATTTTTAGATTAGTTTTGACAATTTTGTTTATCAGTAATAGTAATTAAACTGTCCAGCGTGTATTGCTGAGCATGGATAAATTTCTGAAGAGAAAAGCTGACCAGAAACCGGAAGATCCTGATGACCAAGAGGATAAGGGTGACCGAAAGAGAAAACAACGCAAGTACGATCCAGAACACATTTCATATGGCTTCATCGCAGTGGGGACAAATGCCGGACCAACCTCTCTCGTGTTGTGTGTTGCAAACACTGTCCCACGATGCAATGAAACTAGTAAAACTGAAGCGCCATTTTACAACAGTGCATCCAGATATTGCCAGTAAGCCGAAGGAATATTTTGAGCAGCAAAAGGAGCTGTACCTCAAGCAGAAAGGCAAAATGACAGCCTGCGCCACTGTAAATGAGAAGGCGCTTCGTGCATCACATTTGGTAGCATTACGAATAACACGTTCCAGAAAGCCTCACACAACTGGAGAAGAGCTTATACTGCTTGCAGCAGTAGATATGTGTGAAGTTGTACTGGGAAAAGAATCCAGTCAAAAACTGAAAGCCATTCCACTGTCTGATAACACAGTAAGCAGAAGAATTGGCGATATGGCAGAAGATGTATAGAGCCAGCTGAAAGCACGTCTTCAGCAAGTCAGATTTGCGATTCGGCTCGATGAAAGTACTGATGTTGCCCAGTGCTGCGCAGTTGTTGGTTTATGTTCAATATTGCTGGAAGAGATGCTTTTGGAAGACTTTTTGTTTTGCAAGGGCGTACAACCGGTGACGAACTTTTCCGTGTGCTTGACACTTTTTTTGTACAATTGGCATTGGCGTGGACACAGTGTATTGGAGTATGCACGGATGGTGCTGCCGCAATGATGAGATGGAAGTTGGGTCTAGTTGCACGAGTGAAAGAAGTAGCTCCATGTGTAGCAGCAACCCACTGCGTGATTCACTGTGAGGCTTTGCTGCAGAGGATATGGATGAAAATCTTGCGGATGTGTTTTCCACGTGCACTAAAATCATTAACTTTATCAAAGCCAGGCCGCTCAATCATCGTTTGTTTGAAAACATATGCTGTGAAATGGAAGCCGAGCACAAGCGTTTGTTGCTACATACAGAAGTCAGATGGCTGTCACGAGCGGCGTTGTGCAGCGTGTATACGAATTGCGAGATAAACTGCTCATTTTTCTAAATGAGCATAACGGATCACTGGCACAGTTCTTGTCAGATGAGACGTGCGTTGCCAGATTAGCTTACCTTGCAGATATTTTCAACATTTTGAACAGCTTAAATCTATCATTGCAAGGACCTGGCTCAAATGTTCTGAAAACGCATGACAAAATCAATGCCTTCCAGAAAAAACTCTGTATCTGGAAGGGAAGATGCGAGCAAGGCATCTATGATATGTTTCCATTGCTGGCTGACTTTCTGACCGTGAACGAGACTAAGACAGAGGCCATTTCAAGGACCGTTTTTGAACCATATTCAACAGCTGTCACATTACTTCCATGAGTATTTCGGTGACGATGACAAGAGCATGTTTGATTGGATTCGAAATCCGTTTGAATGCAATGCTTACTGATTTAACTGGATGTGAACAAGAAGAATTGGCTGAACTGTCATCTGACAGGACTTTGCACTTGCACTTCAACCCAATGTCACTGTTGTTGTTCTGGATAGCATGTTCCCAGGAGCATCTACTGCTGTCCAGCAAAGCCGTCAATGTTCTGTTACCATTTGCAACCACTTACTTGTGCGAAATAGCATTTTTCTGCCGTCACTGCCATGAAGACCAATACAGATCAAGACTGAATATTAAGGATGACGTACGCGTATGTTTGTCGCACATACCACCATGTTTGGACAAACTCTGCAGTGCAAAACAGGCACAACATTCACATTGAACTGAACACTGAAAGACATCGCTGGTAATTATCAGTGATTGAAATAGTCACCATTTCAATAGGGCCTATGTGCAGTAATTTAAGTGCTGTATGCATGAATTATCGATTGTTTGATTTTGTGGGCTTTGGGGGTCCGCCATCCAGCAAGGACATGTTCTGGGGGGCCGCAGTATGAAAAAGGTTGAAAACCACAGCCCTAGGACATATTCGAATGGAAAGATGACAAGAAGATTCTCCCAATGTTGCTGGAATCCAAGCTTGACAAATTTTGGAAAGATGCAATGATGTGCCATAAAACAAACCTAGGAGCAGCGGAAAAGCTACCAAAGTTAAGTACTTCGGTCCTACGTGGACCATTTTTGCATTACAAGCGCTACCAAAATGCCAAGGATATTCTGACGTACTGGTAATAGTGGACGAGTTCTCAAGGTGGGTGGAGGCTGTTCCAACAAGGAAAGCTACTGCCACACATACAGCAAAAACTCTTATTGAGGACTACAGTTCTAAATGGGGATTGCCATGTTGCATTGACTCTGACCAAGGGACACACTTCACTGGAAGTGGATGTCAGGAGTTATGCCGACTGATGAACATTGAACGGTCCCTTCACTGTCTACATCATCCAGAGTCATCAGGACAGATGGAATGAATGAATGGAACTATCAAACAAAGACTGACTATTACGAGGAGAGTGTACCATGGCCTACGGCCCTCCCCATGGTCTTATGCAGCATCTGAGCAACCCCAAACAAAAGACTAACCCATCTGAGGAGGTGACAATACAATCTATGTCATTACTCAGATATTGGCCTCAGAAAAGCTGATATACACATTATGACTGACAGCTTAGTTGACTATGTGTGAAACTACCCAAGCTATTCAGTTTGCTTCTCAATAGGTTTCTGCCGCCTGGAGCAATCCAGCAGGAGGAGGACACACCTTGATTCCTGGAGAGTAGGACCTGATCAAGAAACCACAAAAGAAGCCATTGTGCACTCAGTGGGAAGGACCCTATCAGGTGCTGTTGATTCAGCAGTAAAGGTCGAAAGAAAATTTAAGTGGATACACATTAGCCACTGTAAGTGATCTAAGGTGGCACCAAGAAGTGAAGATGGAGACAGCAAGCACTGAGGTTAATGTGCTAGTAACATCTGACTCAGTGCCTACGCCGCTGGGCTACAGTAAATAAATCACTAACCAGCCAGAAGACGTCTCGCGAAGTCACTACCACTGGACATGATTAACTTTTATGCTCGATGCTGTTACCACAAGTTTTCCATGTCTGAATTTTCAGATGTACTGATTCAAAATGTCGTATTTAGAATCAAAGTGGGAACTGTTGGATTAGGGTCCAGATTGTTGTTTTTATTGGATTTTTCCTTGTAGTTTTAGCTTTCTTTATTGCTGATATGTTTGTATAATCACCTGTTTGTCTGTAAACTTTTAGTGATTTATAGTACATTTGGCTCTATGCTTTTGTAGTTTCTTTGTCTGCAAAATTGAAGTGTGATTCAGTCAATGCCTGTTAAAACAGGTTTCTTATCTAATCTGGTCCAGGCCAATTTGCAGTATAAAAGCAAAGCATGTGCTTGGGTTCCTTTGTTACCTTCTGGACCTTCTGGACAACATCATCTCCAGATCTAACATCTGGAAACATTGAGGAACGAATGTGAAGAGAGAATTAGATGGGAGCATATGTTATCTTTTATAATCTCAACATTGCCATGGGCTCTGTAATAATCACTCCAAAAAATGTCAAGTCTCTCCTCTGAGGGAAGTACAAGAGGTTTGTCCCTGAATATCCATCACTGCATTGTTGCTAATTATCAGTTATCAATGATCTAATCCCACCATATCCCACTGACATAATTCCATTTTGACTGGATTTAAGTCTGATACTTCATCAAGTCCATTCCTGATGAAGGGTCTTGGCCCAAAACGTCGACTGTCCATTGATGCTGCCTGACCTGCTGAGTTCCTCCACCATTTTGTGTGTGTTGCAATGGTTTATTCACAATATTTTTGCTCCGTTCTTAAATGATTTGGTTAATGTTTTACACTCTCACAGTTATGTTCTGCATATTGGGAAGTTTGCTTAATCGGGTCAGGAAAGATATTGCTTCTGTTGCGTTAGATTAGATCAAATTTGCACAAGAGTCTCATCGATGACATTATGGCATAGCTTCAGATTTAATCCTGACTGCTGGTGCTGTCTGTGTGGAGTTTGCATGCTCTCCCTGTGACTGCCTGGGTTTTATCCAGTTTCCTCCCGCACCTTAAAGACATGAGGTTTGGTAGGTTTACTAACTACTGTAAATTGCCCCTAGTGTGTCGGTGAGTGATATAATCTTGGGAGAGTTGATGGGAATCCAGGGAGAATAAAATGGGGTTATTGTAGGATTAGTGTAAATTGATGGTTGGCGCGACTCATGGGGCCGAAGGACCTGTTCCTGTGCTGCACCAGATCAGCAAAAAACTGCTGCAACAAACAGCCTGCCGGATGAACTCAGAGGGTCGATCAACATCTGTGGGAGGGAAGGAATTGTCGACATTTTGGTCCGAAACCCTTCACCAGGAGTTCCTCCAGCAGAATGTTGCTCCCGATTCCAGCACATGCAGTCTCTTGTGTTAGCAGAAAACTGCTGGTGGTTGCAACTAGCTTCGCCCCTACATTTCATATTAATGACCTTTCACCAGAATCGATAACTTACCCGAGACGTTACTATCAGAAGCACACTAACATGAGTACAACAGTCCTGTCACTGCATACCTCGCAGACACCGATTTTTTTTCCCCCGCCGCCCTTCTAAATCTCTGTATTTACTGCCGCAGAGTTTTTGTTTTCAAAACAGGGCGCCAATCAGTCACGTGGAGGAAGAGCGGCAGCATTCTGGGTGCGCGGCCGCTGCTGAGCTGCAGCGCCGAGCCGAGCGGAGCCGAGTCCGGGCGGATGGCGGCTGCAAGTCGGCGCGGGACAGATTCCCGGGGAGTGGCGAGGGCTCCGCGCGCTCCGGGTACCCGGGCGCGTGGTTTCCCGGGGCCCCGCTAGGTGGCGGGGAGACAAGAGACTGCTCCCCGTGCTGGTGTGTTATTTTTTTCTTTGCAACCTCTTCCTGAGGGAGGATGAGTCGAGAAGACGTGGCAGGAATCCTCCTCCCGTCCACTAGCTGCCCTGTCACAGGCAGCGGGAGCATCTAAAAAAAATCTCTTGCTCAGCCTTCGGGAATATCCCGTCCCATCCTTTCTCCCAACACCCGTCTCCCTCCCTCCCCCTTTGGTGTGAAGTCGCTGCAGCAGGAGCCCTTGGGAAACACTTTCAGCCTCACTCACTCCGCCCCAGGTCTGCAGCTACGCTCAATGATGTAGAGTTTCGGCAAAAAAGTGAGCGAACCTTTCCGAGTCGCATCGGATTTTTCTGTTTATTTTTTGCGCATTTGGAGATTTTTGAGGAGGAGTAGATTTCTGCGAAGCGTTATGATTTAATTTCTACTTCCGATTCAATATGTGGAACGCTGGCGTTGCATCCTGGCTGTTTTTTACCAAAGTGTTGAAGAAGTTGAGCAAAGGTCACTTGGCATTGAGTCGGAGCTTGCAGAGACCCTGCCCCAACTCGCTGCTGTTGAGCCAAACGGACGCAGTGGACGTGGCTTCGTACGAAGAGCGAGTGCAGGTGAAGCCGGAACTAAACCTACAGCACCAGGGCATGGAGAACGAGCTGCCCATCCTTGGAGACCCCAAGGCCACTTACTGTTTGAATAACTGCTTAAAGAGCTTCCTCCTGATCTGCGCCTTGACCATCGTTTGCTTCACTTCTCTGGCGCTAGTGCGGCGCTACCTGAAGGATCTGCTGCTGTGGGTGGAGAGCTTGGACAGCTTGGTGGGGGCATTGCTCTTCGTCGTAGGTTTCATCGCCGTGTCATTCCCCTGCAGCTGGGGTTATATCGTGCTGAATGTGGCTGCTGGTTACTTATATGGCTTCGTGCTGGGGTTGGGGCTAGTGGTGGTCGGCGTGTTGATCGGGACGTTCATCGCTCACCTGATTTGTAAGCGGCTGCTGACAGCGTGGGTCTCCGCCAAGGTCCGGGCGAACGATCAACTGAGCGCCGTGGTCAAAGTGGTGGAAGGAGGTAGCGGACTGAAGGTGGTGGCTTTAGCCAGACTCACTCCTATTCCTTTCGGGCTGCAGAATGCAGTGTTCTCGGTTAGTATTGGTGTTGATCTCAAAATTAGGGGAATAATTAGAGGTTACTTGGACGTGGATCATCTCCTGGCGTTAACAGATAAGGAAATTCACTACAAGTTTGCATTTTTTTGCAACTTGATGCTCAGAGGTAAGCTAGTCAAAACGTAAAACACCAAACATTTTCCTTCTAGCTCCTGGGAACACGGGAATCTTGCCCCTTAATTTGGGATGGGAATCTAACAATTTGTGTAAAATTGGTTTAATGAACTGTTTTGCAGCATGCAGTATTTTGAGGGAATGCACACAGATTAGTTATAATTCCATAGGCAGTGTTTTAGCACTGGAATATAATCTTCCTCATCTTTCTCTAAATCTTTTTGATGTTTTAATTCTACAGATGGGTGGCATGGGACAGCTTGTGCTTGTTAAATTCCCAATGTGGGCTAATTGTTGATTCTTCCAGTCTGGAGATCATTATGCTGCACCTGGAGAAAAAGAGCAGCAATATATTTAACATGGTGGAGCTTACAATTACTTAAGCTTTAATTAAAAGCACTGTAATGGTCCGGACAGACCTTGGTTTTTGATAGCCTCTTTTCACTTGAGTTTGTTAACCTAATAGCAAAATCAAACCTGACTTGTAGGAATTAATGTTAAATTACTTGCTGAATATTGTTAATGCAGATGACAGTATTTTAATTGAGATTATATGAAGGCAGTGTAATCTCCTTCCTGAGCCACAGAATCCTGTTAAGTTATTGCACTGCCTTAAAGCATCAGCATAACTGATAACCTTTTGAGAGTATAATTTTAGGAGGTATTCATGCATTCCTCTCCATTTGGACGTTGAGTCATTTGGACTTTACATTTTTTGCTATTGCGGGAAATATTTAGAATAGATAAGTGAAAGAAATGGATAATTTTGGAACAATGATTTAGTGAAACAATTAATGTTGAATTATCAATGCTGCCTGACTTACTGAGTACTTCCAGAATCTTACTATTTAGACTTCTAGCATTTGTAATGTTTTGCATTTGTGGCCAGTGCAGAGTTTTAAATGTCTTTAACAATACAGTTATAAGGGTTAATTTTGTTGCAGTAGTGACTCATTCCTAACAGTAAAAAAATAAACTTTTTGGTTATTAATCAGAGCTTGGTATTAGTGTGTCTGCAGAGAAGATTATTATCTGGGTGGAAGGGTGAAGAGATTGGCAGTATAATTTGGATCTGTCCATAGAGGTATCATCTGAAACTACAACCATAATTTCACACACCTTTCATGTTCTTTACAATAGCAATATGATGCGACTAATGCACATAACAATCACCAGAAGTTGAACGGCAATCTAAGCAAGTTTCCAACATATTCCAAATTAAAATTTCTGTATGAGCTGTGAGTCGCATACCAGTAATATGGATGCTGTTCTCTGTGCCAGTATTTCCACATTGAGCCTAATGGGGTACTAGGAGAGAAATTGGAGCAGCAGTACTTGTAACTTATATTGCTGGTAGTGTTCACAAAAACTACTTGTCTGATATAGAAATGTAACTTCATGAGAATGATGAAGTATTTGTTACAGATTAAAACAAAGAATGCAGTAGCCTGTTTACAGAAATATTACAGCATGGAAGGAGGCCTACTGACCCACTGAGTCTGTGCTGAGTCTATGCAAGTGCAATGGTTGATCTTTCTTTCTCCCACTTCTCATTGACCTACAAATTTTTAATTCCATTTTGAACACTACAATTGAATCTGCTTCAGCTACCTACCCCCTGCAGTGCATTCCAGATCCTAACCAGTCTTTTTTTTGCCAATCACCTTCTCTCTATTTCCTCTGGTTTTTGACCCTTTGGCCAAAGGGAACAATTTCTCCCTATCTGCTGTGCTGCCTCTTCATGGTTTGAAATAACTCTGTCAAATTGCTTTTCAGCCACCTTGAATAGCCACAGCATTTCCAGTCTTTTCATGGTACCAGAGTCCTTCCTTGAATCATTCTAGTTAATCTCTTGTGCAACTATCTAAGGCTTTCACATCATCCGTAAAGTACGATGCCCAGATCTGGATACAATGCTGCAGTTGTGTCTGAATGAATATATATTGTACAGGCTCATCATTGACTTTCTTGCTCTTGAACTTGATTGTTTCTTCATAAATCTTGGGATCACACTTTTTTAAATCAATTTTTGAATTGAACATGTCATTTGCATAAATAGTTCTAGATAGTAAATTTAATCCTTTTGTTTTTGAGGTTATTGTTGATATTAGGTTATGAACATGTTCAAAACTGGAATAGCTGCTGAGGATTGAAGGACAATTAATTTAAAAAGTATAGAGAGAGCCCTAGTAGCTAACAGCCACTGATTATATTTAAAGCATTATGTAACATATTAAAGGAGAGAATAATTGAGGACCTTGAGTAATATAAGTTAATATTTAGTGAGTAAGGATTGAAATTAAGCTTTTGCTTTGACAACAGATCAAGAGAGTAAGGGTGAATAAAATGTTGGCCTTTATCTCCAGACAGTTAGAATGCAAAAGCAAGTAAGTGATATTTCAGTTGTATGTACTGTTGGTTAAACTCCATAGGGGCAGCTGCATTCAATTTGGGCACTGAACTGTAGGAAAGTCTTAATGGAGCATGAAACTACTGTGAGTGACTGTTAGAAATATGGCAGGAATAAGCTGCTCAAATACTTAAGACTTTTTTCTTTGTGATGAACACTAGTTTGATTTCTTTAGTGGTGTTCTATACTGTTCACGTCAATGTACTGCAGTGAGAACCTTATACCTTTGTGGGGGGGGGCAGAGGGTGGGGGTGGAATACAAAGGAGGTCAATAAAACTCAGCGAAAGGAGGATTACAGGAAATTAGCAATGTTTGCACTGTAATCAAAAAAGATGTTAAGGAAGATTTATTGTAGGTCTAAAGTCCTAGGCAATTTGGACATACACCACTAATTAGATGTACTGCAGGTGATCAACAAGTAGTAAAGGTAAAAATATCCCTCTTAGGCAGTCCCTTGAGAATGAGGATGACTTATTTCCACTCCAGTCCTGAAGTGGCTGATGAGGCTATGGAGGCAGGAAGTATTTGACTGGGTGGTTTGGAAGGTAGTGCTCTCCTGCTGCTGATGCATGGTTTCTCCATGCTTTCGAGAAGGGCACTTGAGGCTTGTAATGCAGTCCTAAATTGTCAGCCTCCATTATGAATGGTCGTGGCCAGGAATTCTCACGTTGGTGGGCGTATGTTATACATTTCATAGTAGCTTTGAGAATATCCTTGAATAGTTTTCTCTTTCAAGCTGGTAATCCCTTGCCATGATGCAACTCTGAATAGAGTCTGCTTTGGGATTTTGGCGTCAAGCCTGTAAATGGCATGACCAGAGCCTCAGAGCCAGCTGAGTGTAAGTAGATCCTCTGTTGACCTGGAAGGGGACACTGATGTTGGCTCACTTTTTCTGCCAGTAGATTTGGAGGATGTTGGTGCTGAGATGATGACTTGATGGCCTCAATCTTACTATTGGAAGTCTGGCGACTTTTAGTATGTTGGTGATGGTGGAGGACATCAAGAAAAAGTATTGTTCAAGACAGTTTGCAATAGAGAAAAGGAGCCTAGGTTTCCTTCACAGCCCAAGAGAGTTAGAGAACAATAATTGCATCTTGAAATGTGGAAAGGTGAGAAAACAACTTGTCAACTATGCCAGAAAAGAAATGGTAGAATTAATTGTTCTTTGGTGATTGAAGCACAAACATTTTTGGGTAAAAGACACAAAAACAATGTAGACTTTTACCAAATTAGTTGGAAAAAGACTTTTTGAATTGCTTCAAGCTCTGATAATAGTTATACAGTCATTGCAAATGAATATATTGCAATGCCATGTAAAAGTGGTAGACTTGGACTGTTTCAGAGGTCAGATTTGAAGCAAACAATTTGCAAAAATGAGAGTATCAGCAGTACTTGAATCATGGATACATTAATTACTTGGGCATTGTTCCATGCACTGCTCTATATTGCTGCTTAAAAATAAACTTTTTCTTTGGATTCTGAAACTTGAGTGCAAATTTACAAATGAAGATCTTGCAGCAAAACACAAAATAAAGTTATAGAGAGCACTGATTTACAAAACAGCTTGAGGGTGACAGATGTTAAGTACCTTGGGACTAATATAACCTAAATGTAGAAGAAATTTGGCTTGAGTTGTGCTTTCAAAAGGTAGTCATCTGCCAAAATTTGTACGATCAGATAAACATTTGAATCTTAAAATTGTAGTTATCTTTAAAATATATGCAGTGTTTGAATGATGGGTATACTTTGGAAATTTGCAATATGGGCCATCCTGCGTTATGAACAACTGATTTATGGACACCCCTACATTTGAACAAGCTCCCATTATGTTTTTAAATTCAAAAGTCCAGTGTACTTATGTTTGTTGTTTTGGCAGAGCTAGTTTCCTCCCTTTTGCCACTTTTAGTAATTGTTCTTATCAGTCGTATGCTTTTGATGCCATTTATTATAATGCTGTGAAGGTATGGTTACCATATCGACTGATTTTTTTTGTATGTTTTCTGACTTGTGGACAAAATTGACAGGCACATCTGTAAAAATGGAACCTGTTTATTACCCGGGGACAGCCTGTACTCTGTATTGACCTTGGAGGAAACAAAAAATAGATTTACAATAAGTTTTAAGTTCTTTTTGTGTATGGCTGTTTGAGCAACAGGTTTAGATATTATATGTCGTGATTGTGGATCCATTTAGTGGCTTCAGAATTTGTGATATGAATCTTTGCCTGTTGGGTGTGGCTGGAACTGCACTTGGAGCTATTTTCATTTTCCATATGTATAGCAAATGGGTGCATCTTCCCAGTCTATTTTCAAAAGGTGCAAGGTCACGAGATTTTCCAAAGCATGTTAAAGCACAGGCCTTCCACACTCTTATCACAATTTGAGATAGAGAATCTTGGCATTTAACAAGAATTGCATCATTGTACACACTTCATAGTCCTCATCTCATAGTGTTGACTATTCTAAACCAATCCATGAGGTTTGAGCTGCGTTGTTGGGGATGTGAGATTTTCTGATAGTTGGAGAGCCCCATAGCATAATGCTATTACAGCGCCAGTGACCTGGGTTCGATTCTGGCCACTGTCTGTAAGGAGTGTGTACATTCTCCCTGTGTCTGCGTGGGTTTCCTCCGGGTGCTCCGGTTTCCTCCCATAATCCAAAGACGTGCGGGTTAGGAAGTTGTGGGCATGCTGTGTTGGTGCTGGAAACGTGGCGACACTTGCGGGCTGCCCCCAGAACACTCTATGCAAAAGATGCATTTCACTGTGTTTCGATGTACGTGGCTAATAAAGATATCTTATCTTATCTTCTCTATTGAATCTAGCACTGTGCACTCCAGAGGTCAATAGGCTGGATCATCCACTGCTTGGAATCTCAAGCTGAATCATTCCTACAGTTGCACTTCCTTTGGGCACCTCTAACAGCTCACCACTGTCAAAGCACTTTGAGTAATTTTTTATGTTTGTGATAATGAGAGACATTTAAACACAGTTCCAAAGGTATTAGTTGTAGTCATATAGCACAGAAATGGGCCCATAGGCACAGAGTCTGTGCTAGCCATCAAGTGCCCATTTACACTAATCCTACACCTATCTCACTTTAATCTTCCCACATTTCCATCATCTTCCCCCACCCCAGGTTCTCCCATTCATCTAAACACTTTACATTGGCCAATTAATCTATCAATCTGTGGGTCCCGGGAGCACGCTGGAGGAAAGCTATTCAGTGGCAGGAAGAACATGCAAACTCCACAGAGACACCACTGGAGGTCAAAACCAAACCAAGCTGTGAGGTGGCAGCTATACCAACTGTGTCTCATACAGATCAAAAATTTAAAATTGTACTAAACATTTGAAGTACTAGAAATTAATGAAGGATGTGAAGAAGTTTTAAAAAAAAAACGTAGAAATGACATTTCCATTCAAATGAACAGGATAGTGCTACATATGACAGCTGTCCTTGACCTAAAGCTTTGGATGTTTATGCTTGGCTTCTGGACTTGGTTGAATCCAGCAGTGGCGTGGGAGGCCCAGGTGCATTGGCGTCTGGCTCCAGCTTCTCTCTAACTTCTGGATTGCAACGTGCAGGCATGAAAGTGGGGAATGATGTTGCCCAGCATGCTTCAGCCATTGAGTGGTTCTCTGTGGAGCTGTGCTCCAGCCCAACATCAAGTAGCATTGTAGAATATGCAAAATAGTGCAATGCTGGAAATCTGAAATAAAAATAAAATGCTGGAAATATCTTGCACCTGTGAGGGGGGACGCTGGCTTGGATTCTCTGTATACTCTCATTGAGCAATTTACATTTTGAGGAAAATCAATTTGATAATCCGTTTTCTTATTATATCTACCATTCTTTTATGGTCCTTACTGCGGGGTGGAGAATGAACCACATGCATTTCTTCCAGTCTAGTGTACTGCATTCAATACTCTCAATGTGGACTCCTCTGTTGGAGAAATCAAAAGCAGATTTATGACTGAGCCTCCAGTTGCATGTCTGTGCAATTCTCAATCCCATCCTCTTCTAATTTCAGTTTTTGGCCTCCCTCACTGTTCTAACAGGACCATTTATTCCATCTAGGCTTGTTGTAAACTTTGGGACCCATGATTCAACAATTTCAGATAAGCAGCCTTTCTTGTTTGTGTGAGAACTGCCAGCTGTGATGCAAGGCCATTGATTTGTAATACTAGGTTGGTTTTCTCTCTCCAAAGATGGTACTTGACATGCTGATTAGTTCCAGTGTTTTGTTTTCAGATTTCCAGTAATTGTAATTTTTTGAAATTTCTAGCATTTTTTATTAATCTGTACTCATTGATCTCCCACTATTTCCACCTCCAGCAAAGCCTTTCCCACCCTCTTTTAAATGGCATCAGCAGCATTTGTCAACTTGATCATCACTCTATCACAGATACTCCCTACATTTTTACCACCACCACCACCACCACCTCTGCAAATTAAAATGCACTTGTTTTCAAACTTTTCCAGTTCTGAAGAAAGATCATTGATCTGAAATGTTGACCCTGTGATTCCCTTCACAGGTGCTGCCTCACTTGTTGAGCATCTCCAATTTTATTTTGTTTTTATTTCAGATTTCCAGCACCTGCAGATCTTTGTTTTACTTCTGGAGAACTTGTTGGTTGCAGTGCATTTGACTAAGCTGTCACAATAGGAAAGATGCTTAGCTAATATTTATGCAGGGGAATAATGGTGGTGAAATATGGAAGAGTTGAAATTAAGGTAATTTCATTTGAGGCTACTAGGTGTTACACTGTGCTCAGTCTCTATCAAAAACCAGTTTTGACTTTTGTTCATTACGTGGCATGTGAGCTATTTTGTCAATGTTGCTTATTTTGATCAAAAATTAACTCTCATTTTAACAAATGCTGAATTTGTTGGTGTATTGCAGAGATTTTGCCTCTCTAAGATTTTAATAGTATTGAAACTGAAAATGCTGGAAATACTTGGCAGGTCAAGGAGTGCCTGTGGGGGTTGGTGAAGAGGTAAGGGTTCAATGTAATGACCTTTTCAGTTTTACAGAAGTGGGCACATTACAACGGAAAAAGCAGTGTGGAGGATGGAGGTGTTTTATTCGCGCGCGTGTGTGTGTGTGTGTGTGTGTGTGTGTATATACACACATACACATGGAAAATTACATTTTTTGAAAAGATGGATAGAATTCATATTGAAGATGAAAAAAGGAAAGAATTTTAAAGGATTTTATTGATCTGCTAGACAAATGAAATAAAGTAGTAAGTGGAGTGGGAGATACATCTTCAAACAAAAAAGGGCAAAGCATATTTTGAGGCTATATTTTACTAACTGGTCTAATTTAATGAAAAAGAAAGCTCCTGTTACTATTTTCTAGGCCTGAAATAGAGTGCTGAATAGAAATGTAATTCAAACCAGGCAGCTGAGTGTTTGTGGGAATATTTAAAGCTGCGAAGGAATTATAAAAGGAGTGCCATTGGGATTGTCTTTTGTGTCCCAATGAATATTAGTTCCAATAAGGATCTTAATACCAGGATTTTCAAGTGTGCAAAGAAATTTGAAGGCAGTTTGAAAAGGATGTGAATATTTTTGAGGAACTGGGCTGGTGGATGGCAAATGTAAGGCACTGGTTAAATTACTTTTTTTTATGTAGAACCAGATTGTGGAAAAGATACTGAATTATCATACAGCATTTGATTAGGTTAGAATCTTTTTTTTTGTCTTTTAGAAGAAAAGAATTGAATTGTCAGCCAATATAGGGCTGGCATTGTATCACAATGCTGATTCAGTGAGGAGGTGGTTACTTTTTATAAAACACTCACTGGTCTTCATTGTGCGATTTGTAATATTGATCACTGCATTTTGAGGAGGGTGGATGAAACATAGGATAATTTTCCTTGGTTATTGTTGGCTAACAGCAATGTCTTAACTCCTAGTTAGCTGAATTGAGAATTGGTTAAGGAAATCAAACTTTCTCCATTGAAAGAGCAATAACTGTGTTTATTTTTGACATTTCTAAAGTGGAATCCTACTTAAGGAGCTACACA
Organism: Pristis pectinata; assembly: GCF_009764475.1. Taxonomy (NCBI): domain Eukaryota; kingdom Metazoa; phylum Chordata; class Chondrichthyes; order Rhinopristiformes; family Pristidae; genus Pristis; species Pristis pectinata. The sequence goes on from NC_067413.1 coordinate 58,613,889, forward strand.
CTGGGTAATGTTACTTAAGAAAAAATAGTATCCATGGTGTTTTCAGATGTTTTCTTTAAGGATAATGGCAACGAGAAAATTGCAAAGCATGACAATTGATTTGTATATAAATTTTCTTGTGGAGAATGGAAATGAGTGGGCTGAGATCATAATAAGCTGATCTTTTTGGTCAAAACGGGCTTATATGTAACATTTCTTGACACTTGCATATCTTGAAGGGTAACTCTGAGTTTGTAATCTCCCAATCATTCTTGTACTTTAATCGTATATTGAAACTGTTGTGCATCTTCAAAGGAAAAAAGATCATAATCAGCCATATGTGACAGGATGCTACCATTTCTTTTTCTGAATAAGTAAATACCAGTAGCTAATATTTTTTTAAAAAATCTGTTGACAATAAAAATCTGTGTCTGGATCTGCAAGTTCTGGTTATGTGGATATTGCACACTCTGCTCAGAAACTTGCACTTGGTTTCTTTGTACTTTAAAGGAATAAATAAAATTCAATATGTAGTGAGTTATGTATTTCAAATAATTTTTTGTTAAGTATCCATTTAAATAAAAATACTTGACAATAAATTTGGCTAAAATTGCTTTTTGATACTCTATTAACATTTTTTTAAATTACTTAACCATGGCTATTTTCCAACAGATCCACATAAGTCTGAGTAATTTTAAGGTATTGTGATGTATTAAACTAGGTTGGGTCCCTACTGATCCTGGAAATGATGGGCAACAGAGAAACATTTACCAAAAAATATTGCAAATACTTGTATAGGAAGAAATTCCTGGCAGTCTTCTGATTTGGAGTATGTTGATGTTCAAATACTGTGCATAACATAGCTAACAAGTTGGTTAATTCCTCTATCAGAAATCATTATTGCAAAATAGTGCTTTCATTCTTCTTTATCTTTGTGTCCTATTTACATTGGTCGGTACCATACTTAAAGGTAAGTGTGTCAACTGAATTTGAAGTTGCAAACTCAGCTCTCATCTTTGAGTTCCCCAGTAGTTTGAAAGAGCTCCTATTACTCTAGTTTCTCAAGGTTATTTACCCATAGCTGATCAAGTACATTATTTCACTTAAGACATTCTGCAGCTTGTGGATGGGCACCTTGAAGATCATCATCAGTTGCCGTATTTTGTTTTAAAACAACAATCCATGATGTTTTAGGAAAAGGATAATTTTACCATTACTTTGCCTCTGCATTTCACTTGGTCTGGTATAGATATGACTGCAGCCCCACATTGTGACTGATCCACCAGTCTGGGTTTTGCTAGGTTCCATGTGCAACTGCAGCACTTCTCAGTATTAGATGCTAGTAGATTTTCGGCACTGCTGACAAATGTAGAATTCCTGAATTTACTGGCTATGCAACACTGCTGATTTCCCCAGATTAAACCTGGCACAGGATCTGCAAGTTCATTCATATGAATTTGGATTTTAGAGTTACGGAGAAGGAAGGAAGAATAAGGTAATATTTTACGTATTTAATGATTTGCAAGTGCTTGTTTAAAAAAAATTGACGTTATTAAATTTAAATTTTTTAAATTTTCTGACATTCGTAAGCATTGAAAAACCTTGATGGATTTGCCAACTAACAAATCTGGGGACTGGGCTTTGCCAGTTCCCAAAAACTCTGAGGAGTTCGGAGGGTGATCGTGCTCCAATATATTGCTTGAAAGCCTGTTACTGCTGCTCAGGGCCTTGCCAGTCAAGTCCAGGTTAGCAAGATCAACTGGTAAATTTGGGGACAATGGCTCTACAGGGAAGTCCAGGCTATTGTGCTCAGTGGAGAGTCAGGGATACAGACCCTTCAGCCCAACTCGTCCATCAAGATGCCTACCAGGTTACCTTGTCCCATTTGCCTGCATTTGACCTGTATCCGTCTAAACCTTTCCTATTCGTGTACCTGTCCAAATGTCTTTTAAACATCGTAATTGTAACTGCTTCTATCACTTCTGGTAGCTCGTTTCACATACCCACCACCCTCTGTGTGGACAAAGTTGCCCCTCAGGGTTCCCTTTAAATCTTTCCCTTCTTACCTTTGATCTGGACAGGTGAGATAACTTTAGTGGGACCTTGCCAGAGACTGAGCTGCAACATAGCACTTTTGAATTTTAATGAAAATAGGGGGGAGAAAAATGGCAGATGCTGGACATCTGAAATAAAAAAACAAAAAAGCTTGAAAACCTCGGCAGGACAGGCAGCATCAATGGAAACAGAAACTGTTAACATTTTGGGTCTGAGACCTTGTATCAGAAAACAAAACCAGTTAGTCTGGGTTGCAGGGAAGGTGGGAGAGGTTAATGGGAAGAACAAAGGAAATTTCTCTGGGGTGAAATGTGGCCACTAAGGAGTAGTTAAACTCATCTGTGTGATGTGTTGTGAAGGCTGAGTAATGTTATACTGTCTGGCCTCCTGTGACATGCCAAGCAGGCTAGAATATACAAATGAAAGGAAAAGATGGACAGCCAGTCCTGACACTAACAGCGTGTTATCTAAAGTCGGAAAATTCACTGTTGAGTTGTGAGGCTGCAACTTGCCCAGGTGAAAAATGAGGTGTTCCTTGAGCTTGTGGTGGGCTTATTGTAACAGTGCAGGAGACCACAGACAGAGGTCACACTGGGCATAGGATGGGGAGTTAAAGTGCCAATTATGTTGTATTTTGAATTTCTCTTATTTTTGCATTGGGTTCTTGTAATTTTTGTATAATACTATGCTATCTCACTAGTGGGAATGAACATTTGACAAGATTATTTCAGTTAACCTATGTGATTGGATGTAACAAAGTACAACTTCACATTTACCATGTGTATGGTGGTGCACTTTAGATTTATTACAATGGATGAAATGCAGAAGTCACTTAAGCTCCGAAATGTCTATTTATTAGCATTTGACAGTAGCTCTTTTCTATTTTGCTTCAGTCACTGAATGTTGTTTTTGTGAACAAACATGAGTATTCCTGAATAATACTTATATGTGTGCCATCTATCTGTAAGTTTCTTTCAAGAAGGATAATTTTGCATCTGACTTTAAATTGTAGTGGTGCCACCTAGTCCTGCAGTGACACTGTAGAAGTCTGGGAAATTAACCAAATGGTTGCTGTTCTCAATCTTTTAATGATGTTTGAATAGTGGTAATCCAAGCAGAGCAAATTCCACAGCAGTGCACATAGCTGAAATGGTAAAAGAGTAAGTGACTGTGTTGAACTTCCATTAATGGAGAGAGCACTAGCTTAAGCTGCCAGTTCCAAATATCAATTTTTTAAAAATCTGTTTATTATATGAACAGGTGCTGAAAGTATGGCAAAGACATTATGCCAAAGAGTTATATTTTTAGCTTGTTTCACATCATGCTACATAACATTAATTGATATTTTCTATCTCTCTGATTTTCTGGAGTTGAAATGATGAGAGAGCTCATGAAGAAATGCACTGCTGCAATTTTGATGGGCCAGAAGACCTTTCTCTGTTTTGTCCTTTTCTCTGACTTATTTTCTTTCAATTTCTCTGTTTAGCTGCATAGGCTAACGTACATCTGGTTTTATTCCTATCTGGCCAGTTGTCGCTTCAGAGTTGCTCTACATAGATCCCTTTCCTTTTTGTGCCTAAAATTTATCACCTGCTTATTAGCGATCATTGAGATAATCTGGAAGCTAATCAGGCTCCAGTTTTGCTTCTCTTAAACCTTCCACAATCTTCAATCTGCCAGATGCAATCATGTCTGCTATGTAGTACAGATGACCAGAAAATTATTTTTAACTAAACATTAGAAAGCCCCCACTCTGGACTCTAGCCACCGACTCCTTGAAGTCACCCTGGCAGTTGTATGAGACAGAGCAAACTAGTTCTTGCATCATTAAGACCACAACCGTGCACACCTAGAACCACCTACTTCCACTTCTATAATAATGCATAACTCTGTTCCAGCACAGCTTGTCTCATGCAGGAATCATGATTTTTTTTTATTTTTGTTACTTCTTGGCTTGATTGATGTATCATGTCTTGCCTCTTGTATTAGGAACAGGCCTTTTGGCCCGTGATGTCTATGCTGACCATGATGCAAATTCAGATGAATCCCACCTGCCTGTATATGGTCTATATCCCTCAATTCCCTGCCTGTTCATGTGCCTATCTAAATACCTCTTAAACGTTACTGTTGTGTCTGCTTCCACGACTTCTGGCAGTGTGTTCCAGGCACCAACCATGAAGTGGGGTTGAGGAGAGAATGTGCCCTGTCGATCTCCTTTAAACTTTGCTCCTCTCATCTTAAAGCTGTGGCCTCTAGCATTTGACATTTCTATCCTGAGAAAAAGGATTCTACCCTATCTATGTCTCTCTTAATTTTATATCTATCAGGTCTCCCCTCAGCCTCTTGATGCTCCTTTCCCAGCCTCTCCTTGTAGCTAATACTCTCTAATCCAAGCAGCATCCTGGTGAACATCTTCTGCACCCTCTCCAAAGTCTCCACATCCTATAATGAGGCAGCCAGAACTGCACACAATACTCCAAATGTGGCCTAACTAAAACTTTATACAGTTGCAATATGATTTCCCAACTTTTGTACTCAACACCCTCACCGATGAAGGCAAGCATGTTGTCTTTACCACCCTACCTACTTGTGTTGCCACTTTCAGGGAGCCATGAACTTGAACCCCAAGATCTGTATATCAGTGCTCCTAAGGGTTGTCCTTTTACTTATTTTACTTGTTACTTTATTATTAATTTTCACTTCCCAAAATGCAACACCTCCCACTTAGATCTAAAATTCTGCTGCCCTTGTAAAATACAGTTTCTAAATCACAGTTGCCTTGTGTTTGCTCTTTGTGAGTAGTGCCTCAATTTCAAAGTTATCACTGTTGTTCCAATATTGCTGTTGGTCTTCTAATCTCTCTGTAATTTCTTATAGCTGTGTAACCTTCCAGGATATCCACACTGTTCCATACCTGCCCTTTTCAACCTTCTAGATATTAACAGCTCCACTACCAATAGTAGCTGTGCCTTTTACTGCTGTAGCACTAAACTCTGGGCTTTCATTCTTAAACTTGTGCGCACCTCTTCCTTTCCTCTGAACCCCCTTGGAGCCTACCTCTGATCAGGCTTTTAATGGTACACCCAATAACATCATGTTAATGTTTTTTGATGGTGCTTTTAAGAAGATATGTTTCAGAATTAGCCATGGCTACCTGAGCTGTTCCATAATGGCTACAACATGACAACTAGAAAATCTCAAGGATAGATCACCAGCACCTCGAGGCCATTTAGGAATGGGCAACAAATAATGGCTTTGCCAGTGATGCCCACATCCTAGAAAATGAATCTTAAAAACATCAAAGTCAAAAATGTCCAGATAAGATGCAACAGTTTCTGAGTAATCATTTACCGTTCCTTGGTTACCCCAATTGTCAAGAAGTTGTTGACAGTACTGTAAGTTGGCAGTTAGTTGCCAAAAATTGCTGGCTTGTGTTTATTTTGGGACTGCTCACTGCAGACCTTTGTCCATTCCTGGGCCAAAGCACAGAACTTTGGATGGGAGTTTGAGGTGATTGTCCAGTTATCTTATTGCATTAGTACAGGGATTCCTTGATTTACAGATTTTCACTATAACATTGATTCTTTAGCTGGATGTCCCCAATTCATGAATCTATTTTCACCATTATGAATAACACGTTATTAGGAGTGGGCAGCAAGGAACATGAAGTCTAGGGATCATTAATAATGCCTGTATAATAACAAGGCAATAGTTTCTAATGTGTTTCCATTGTGCATTACTGGTGTACTGCTGAAATAGACTTTACCAGTGCAGCTGTGTCAACAAAGTCAGCACTTTTGTTTTATAATGCAGCATGGATAATACCAATCTTTGACTAAGTTGCACACAAGTTGTAGCAGTAAATGAAATTACCCTTGTAATGCACAGCAGAATCATGAACTCTGGACATTTGCAGCTCTTGCCTTTCAAGATATTTACTGTGATCTAGAAGGGAAAGGAGTGGACAGTAAGTCTGAAACCAGGTTGGAGCGCTTGGAAGTTATCACACAGGCACATTGTGTGGATTCCCATTTTGGAAGGTGCTTCAGAAGAGGTGGGTGTTGGCTCTGTGCTCAACTCCGAGGTGATTTACTGAAGCCAGTGGATTTGCAATTATAAGATCAGTAGGACTTGAATACTAATGTAATGGCTGTTTTTTTTTGGAGAGCAATTCAGTACTTTAGTGAGTTGCCATTGGACAATTCAATGTGGATATTTGTCTCATTGCTGTAATGGGCCCTTATTTGGAAGCTGTGACCTCTAGTTTTAGATTTTACCACATGAGGTTGTGTTCTCTATCAAGCCTCATCAGTATCTTGTTCATTTCACTTGGTTAGTACCCTGAAAGAATAATTTCTTCTATTAACTTAGTTTAAGAACTACTAATTGCAAATAAAATGACATTTCATTATTTCGGATGCATGTCATTTAACAAGCTTGGGGTGGGGGAGGGTGGTGCTTGGGGCCAGCAATAAAACACAACCAGAGCCTTCACTCTCATCAAGATATTGCCCTTTTCAGCTTCTGAGAGACCTTGAAGGAAAAGTTTTCACTGTTGTAACAACCTGAAAAACTTTTGTAGGTTGATATGGGAACTTGACCTGTATAGTTTCTGAGGAGGGAACAATGCAGAAGGGACATGATGATCGTGCATCAAAAGCAGCACAGGGTCCACTGGATCTCGTTTTGCAGATTATGAACTTTAGCAGTTTGTCATAACCACAGATGAAATAGTGATAAAGTTTGTGTTATGCACTAAATTTTGATATGGTTTTCGATTAGTCTGGAAGTACTTGAATTGTGACATTTCAGTATTCAGTCAGGATTATTCTCCAAGCAAGGTGAAAAGACTGATTTAATTTAAAATAGTTATTAATGGCTCTAGAGCTACTTTGAGTTTTGCCTCACTTACCTTTATTTGGGTGAAAAAAGGAGTTTTAGCTTGCAATATAAACCCAGTAAATGGACATCTCAGAATGGAGGGAATAGCTTTTAATTTAGAGGTTTCTTTTTAGGAAAAAAAAATCCTTTTTGTTTCTTCTCCAGAAATGAATTTTGTGGTCTGTTATTGGAAAAGTTCAGATTCCTGTAGGCAGCCTACTTCAACTTTTCTGACATTCTCATTATTTATTGTCCACTTGTAACAACTTTGAATTGTCTGCATTTTCAATTGTGTTTTCCAGCCCTTATCTTTTAAATACACATTGTAGTTTCTATTTTGATTTTAAATATATGCAACTTTGACTTTACACAGAAATCAAAGATGGAGACTTGATACTCTTAAACAAATGTAATTAAATCAATTTATTTGAAGTTTCTCTGTCATTTCGATATTTATATAATGCTGGTGATCTCTCGTAAGGCACTTCCTTTGAAGCATAATGCCTTGCTTTGACTGATAAGTTAAGACATGGTGAGGCGTGGAGGCAGAAGCCTCTTTGCTTTCCAGTAAAGTGCTATGAAGCACACCAATTGGATAGAAGAGCCTAGAAATGCTGCATATTGTTGTTTCTTTCAGAACACTGCAACTGGAGTGAAATACAGTAACAAACAGTCTATTGGAGCATCCCTACAGGTAGAGCAATATCTGTGTGTGTGGTGGGGGGGGGGGGGGTGGCAGAAGGAATTGTTGACGTTTTGGGTTGAACCCCTGCATCAGGACTCTGTTACTCCAGATTCCAGCATCTGCAGTCTCCTGCGTCTCTGAAGTACAATCATTTTTGGGTCATTTTGCATCACTCTGGAAATTTGACCGGGTGCTGTGCAGCACAAATTGGGAAATTGTCAATCCCTGATCCTTTGGAGCATTGCTGGGAAAATTAGTCCATGTTGTTTATGAGCTTCTGTCTTTGGTTACTTTCTGGGACAGCTTGGTTTTATTCACACTGCTCTGGACAGGGACTCTACTATGGTAAATCATAATATTTACCTCCTGTCCTTCACTGCCCAATGCTTCTTTTCCCCTTATGGATCCCCTCTCTACTTGCTGATCTCCAGTGACCAAACCCCCTTTCCTCCACCAAACATCCTGGATCCATGCTGAACTCAGACACCGTATCGTCCTGATGGAAGGAGAACATGAAATGGTCATGAGTGTATGCCAGTTTCTAGGGCTAGTATTCTCATTAATGTTCAACTAACTATAATAGGCCTCTGCACTTATTCATACAGTGCTCACTTGAATATGTGAGTGCACAATTAAAGATTTTGATTTTACAAAGCAGCATGTCTGGGCAGAGCATTTGGTGGTTATGTAGCACATGTGGCAACAGACTGAGCTGATGAATTAAGGCCATTTCACAAAATGTACTGAGCATATCACCAAGGGGATCAAAGTTCAGGATGTTTTTTTTGTATAGTGCAAACAGGCAGCTGTTAGAAAACACGGGTAATTAAACTCAACAGTGTGAGAGTGAAGAAGGAATTTGAATTATTGGCCCATGTCCTGATTCATTTATTTCCTTAGAATATAGAAAAAGTATGGTATTTGCACTTTGGATTTCTAATTTCACATTAACATTAGTAAAACACAGACACTGATCGCTATCACATTGCAGTGTTTTTGAAGCCTGTTGTGTGTTAATTGACTTCAACGTTTCTTGCATTACAAGAGTGATTAGACTTCAAAACAAACTTCTTTGCCCGTAAAGTCCTTTAAAATCCTGAGGTCATGAAAGATGATGTGTAAGTGCATGGCTTGTGCATTTACTTGTTTCTGTGCCCTTTGTGGGGAAACATTGGTATTGGCGTAGATCAGCAATGCAACAGCAAAACATACATCAGGCTATTGTTTATCCATTACAGCTCGACGTTCAACACCATCATCCCCTCAGTACTAATCAACCAGCTTCAAAACCTGGGCCTCTGTACCTCCCTCTGCAACTAGATCCTCTGTTTCCTTGTTGGGAGACCACAGTCAGTGTGGATGGGTAATAACAACATCTTTTCCTCGCTAACAATCAATATAGGCACACCTCAACGATGTGTGCTTAGCTTACTGTTCTACACTGTACAGTCATGACTGTGTGGCTAAGCACAGCTCAAACACCATCTATA